>NW_004797405.1:30097-31899 GCF_000002075.1 Aplysia californica | reverse complement strand
CCCCTCCTACCAGGGCAGCGCTACTGACTGAAGTATCTTTAGGCCATCCCAAAGAGGGAATATTAATATGTTCTTATGCACAGTATAGTTGTAAATGGGCTGATTTATCAGTGTCATGCTCATACTGTGCCGGAACAACATAGGGGGAAACTGCTGCTTTTTCTTTCCTCATCCTTACTATCGTCATTTTTCCTCTACTTCTTTTGTATGTTTGTCACTCTCGTGTGAACTGCTATTTCCGGGGTTCCTAGATAGTTGAAGCAGACTTTGTGCTGTTGAGATTAGAGAGGTGAGCAGAGTAAGCCTGATTGCCCGTTTGGACTTCTCTGTTGACATCCACCCCTTGGCGCTCCCATGACCTTATGCAGTTGCGAGCGCCGTAAAACCTTACTAAAAACAAAACTAACTTACAATCTCTTAGTTCATCATTATTAAGTTCTATTCTTAGATATGACTTGAATCTAAATTGCAAGGCAGTAATTATTTTGTCTGTGTGTGTTGTATTTTGACAGAACTGTCGTTCCACCGCCGGCCTCCTATAAGGGCAGAAAGTGCGACTTATTGCTGTCTTCTGTGTTTCCCTTCTCCGTCACGATGAGAATGACAGAAAGCGGACAAATGCAGTTCTCGAGGGTCAGGGAGGGGAAGGTGGGATGGAGTGTCCTGCAATGTATAGGTAATGCATGCGCTCAAGAACAGTGCCTACAGCCTAATGCGGCTCTAATTTTCGGCGGCAGATGTACGTATACATTTTTGGTTACTGTCAGTTTCACTTTGAGGAGCGCACTTGATTGTGAGGAAAATTCCGGGGAAGGTTGCATGCCTCTAAACTCGGAGAAAATCGCGACAAAGGTGCCACTTTTCGCTTCAGCGATTCAGTGTGAGATTCTACAGCGTGCAGTCGGGGTGCAGAAGGTGACTATCCAGAAAATCGATCAAGAAATTGCTGACGATATATCGGAACCTGAGTTTATTGGGGTCAACAAAATCAGCGCGGGTCATCTTGCAATTTACACATTCAGTTGGTCAGTCGTGGGCTCAGACACGATTCTGAACGAACTCACGAAGGAAATGGTTTTGGAAATGGTTTCAGAGCACTTGCATGGGCTTGGCCTACTTCCACAGAAATCTGTGGCCCAATCAAAACGTGTTGGTGAGCCGAGGCTTGACAATGCATCGCTGCCCTGGGGCCAGCAAGAGATGAAATGTGATTTGGGTTATGCGTGTGTGAGTATTGCTACAGGAGAAGAGAGTAAACTCCCTTGCTCAGCGCTCTCTCATTGTCTCTACAAACCCAAATTTAACGTTAACAGCTTTGCCGAGTGTCGAAGCAAACTTTGGAGAAACTCAGCAACTGTTCTTGACATTAGAACATTTCTAAATAATGTTTTGTCTTTGATGGCGATATTCTCTGGCCACTCTCTCTTCACCTACATATAGACAAGACATCCATTTTTAGACGTGTTATTTTTGTGTGTGTTTTAGTAAGAGTTTTACAGTACTGGCAACACAATAAGGTCATATTATAAGTGCCGAAGATTATAGTTGTTACAAGAGAGTAACAAACAAAAAAGAAATATGGGAGATAAGGACGATAAATGTTTGATAGGAAAGAAGGGGCAAACCTCACCAGAGCACCCGCCGACCACCCGCCCAGCTATAACTAGAGAGGAACATAGAGATAAAAGAAGAAGGGAAAGTAACGATAGACGTGTGGGTCGGAAGCAGGAGCAAACCACAGCAGCCCACCCGAAAACTACCCACACTATCATCCCCACCACCATCATCATCACTACTACCAC
>NW_004797405.1:15345-29477 GCF_000002075.1 Aplysia californica | reverse complement strand
TCACCACCACCACCACTACCACCTGCATCACCTCCACTGCCACTACCACCATCACCACCCCACTATCACCATCATCATCACCACCACCACCATCATCATCACCACCACCACCACCACAACCAGCAGCATCATCATCACCATCACCACCACCCCCATCACCCCCCACTATCACCATCATCATCACCACCCATCACCGCCACCCCCACTATCACCATCACCACCACAAACCTTGATGTTCTGTCTTGTACGTGAACCGTTGCTGTATCATAAGTTAGCTAGTGCCTCTGTTGTAATGTAAAAAAAAAAATAAAGTATACGAGGTAAACTTGTTGTGATGATCTCTACATACATGCGTTGTTTTGTTATGTTGGAAATTTATATACAGTATACATAATACATATACATGTATCATAAATATACGTGTGGCCTATATGTTACATATCAACCTCACCTGCACCATAATGTCGCGGTACTTTCCATATTGCTGTGCGGTCGACGCTGTCAAACGCTTTCTCGTAGATCTAGTCATAATCTACGAAAGTGATCAGAAGGGGTGTCCATTCCAAACACTGCTGTACAACTATTAATTCTTGAGGTTGCAATCTGGTCGACGCATGAACGGCTGTCTTAGTTTAGTAGTTTTACGGCACATGCAACGCAGTAATTAAGGTCATAGAAGTGCCGAAAATTAAAAGTGTTACAAGAAAGTAACAAATACAAAAAAGGAGGACAGGTAAGGCCGATAGATGTTCTATAGGACAGAAGGAGCATACAACACAACAGCACCCACCAACCACCCATAACAGTTGTTAGAAACCAGCCTGGCCTTCTCTGACGTGTATGTCCACAATTTCTTTCATACGCTCAAAAAGAATCAAAATAACCCTGTAAAATACTTTACCTAGTATTGGCTGAGTAAGTAAGTTTATTCAGTGTATCGTTGGGTTATGGCCATTGGCCCACATCACATCATATAAAACACTGACATGTATTTGTTAAATAAAGTTTCCAAAATGATAAAGTACAAGTTGAGCCCATATCTCTTATTATGGACCACACATTGTTTATTAGTGTCACTGTGCCTTGTCAGGCTGGGAACCTGGTATTGACAGAAGTGAGAAGAAGTGTTATTCCCCTGTACTTCCCACAATAACTCAGTTTCATCCTTCTTCGGGAGCTTAATAAGGTGACCTTCTTTCCATATTTCCAGTCACGGGTAACATTTCTTTGTTGTCCTAATCTTCTCAAATAGCCGAAGCAGGATTTCTTCCAACAGTCAAACAGAAATAAGCTAAGGACTCTACAAGCTAAGGACTCTACAAAGCTTTTAGTTTAGTTTTTGTAAGAGTATTACGGCACTTGTAGCACTATTAGATCTAGTTCATATAAGTGCCGAAGATTAAAAGTGTTACAAGAGAATAACAAATAAGAAAAGGAGGAGAGGTAATAATAATCATTATTCGTAGGTAGTATCTGTTCTCAGCTACTCCTCCGGCCATGTACTCATGTACCCACTGGTTTAGCGAGGCGGATACCTCCCGAGGCACCCGAGGGACGGAGAAATCTGCCCCTCTTTTCTATCTAGTGGATGGTCATCGTCCATATTTTTAAAAAAATCATTGTTTGCCAGCTGGAGTAAAGAAAAGCACACCGACACAATAACGGCCATTTAGTGTTGAGAAAAAGTGAGACAGACAGACAGAAACAACAGAGGCAAAGCACGGAAAAAAGACCTACTAATGGTTGGTGCCCTCCAACCACCCACGAGGAGAGGATAAGGACGATAGACTAGACGTTTGATAGGAAAGAAGGAGCAAACCACCACAAGAACACCTGCCAACCATCCACTGCAAGCATTTGAAATTGATAGCATCACGACCTTCAGTTTGAGACTGCGCCAATTTTGTCGTGGACTCTTCCAGACAACAAACTCTTGTTCACGATGAAAAAAATCCCAACCCAATCAAACAAACAATAACAACAGCAACAACAACAACAACAACAACAACAACAAGAAGAAGAGAACATGCTAGGGTAGTTTAGGTCATTCTCGCTTTATTCTGAGTTCAGATTACACCAAGTAATAAAAAAATACAAAATATTCTTTAATTAAACTCATTCTCACACAAGTTATCACAATTCTCGAAATAAATTATTGTTTTAGTAAGAGTTTTAGGGCACGTACAACTCAAATAGGGGATATAAGTGCCGAACATTAGCGATGCTACTAGAGAGTACGGTGGTTTCAGGCTCGTAAGAAAAAACTTATTTCAGAGGTAACCCCCCCCCCCCCCCCCCCTCCCCACACACACGCGCGCCCGGGCACTCGCACACACACACACACACACACATACACTCACACACACACACACACACACTCACACAATAGCAGACATGTCAGCAGTAACGGTTCCAGCAACAGCGACAAAAACAGTAACAAAGACTACAACAACAGAAACATTGAAGGTTTCCCAACATTGAATGGCAAAAAGAGACGACAAAGATAGACGTCCACCAACCACTTCTAAGAATATTTCGTTTTAGTAGAGGTTTTACGGCGCTTGCAACTGCATAAGGTCATATGAACGCCAGAAGATTAGAGGTGTTACAAGAGAGTAACAAACATAAAAAGAAGAAGGGGAGATAAGTACGATAGACGTTTGATAGGAAAGAAGAAGCAAAGCACACCAGAGCACCCGCCAACCACCCACTTATAAGAATAATAATATTGGTTCGTACGTCAATATCTGACGATGACCACTGCATCTGCAGAAGATAATATTTCTAGAAGAGGAATAGGAGAAATAAGAATTAAGATAACTTGTGGCTTCTGCTGTTGCCAATGAGACTGAGACCAATTCTAGCAGAGAAGAGTTTGCCATGTTTTGGAGCTTTTAAATTAAAAGCTATATTTCCACTTGTGGATGTGTGCAACTTGAGGGCTTCTCTCTTGGCTTCAGCACCTCTAATAATTGTGAAGCCTTGCAGGATTTGCTGCCCTCTATGATTGCTGCTTTTCAACTGGGTCAGTAAAGAACCAGGTTCTCCCTTAATGTCAAGGGATTCATGTTGAAATTCTTCGAAGACCTTATCAGGTTGTCTTAATATTACATGTAAATATGCCTTTTTGGTGCGCAAGCTTTACGCTTCCCAAAGGACAGCTCAGAACCAACCAAAAACTACCAGCAGCAATGATTTTTATTGTTGAGATGTTGTGTTCACAGCACCTATTTTTAAACCCAACCAGAATAAAACCACAAGGTAAAAGATCAAGGGGAAGCCCACGTGGAACCCGGGGAAGAGTCACGGAAACAGATTTACAGAAACGTGAGAAGACATGGAGCGACATCAAGCGACGAGCCCAAGATAGGAAAAGGTGGAACGTGTTTTTTCGTGGCCTATATATCCTAATCCAGGGTGAGATAGGCAATGATGATGATAATAAAAGTACAATAAAGTTTTTTAAAATGTAAGCATTTTTATGCCCCCATCAACAGAATTCAGATTATTTGGGAGGCCGGGTCTGACCGTGCCATTCAGGGCCAACTCGGCAGAGAAGGATACAACATCCCAGCAGAAAGACGCGACATACTCGACAACATTCTCCCCACTCGGGAATCGAATTCAGATATTCTGTGTTTGCCTTGCTGTCTCACCACACAGACGCTGTTACAAGGTTTACAAACATGCTGCTAAATGAAAAGTAGGATGGCAGTGACACTGAAACAAGTACGAGAGAGAGAGAGAGAGAGAGAGAGAGAGAGAGAGAGAGAGAGAGATCCATAGTTACAAGAAAAGTCTAATTGAAATGACAGAGATTACATTTGTGCACTACTGACAGCCTACCATTCATCATTGTTTCTCTTAACTGCCAAAAATTAATTACATAAAGAAAAGACTAAAAAGAAAAAAAGAAATAAAATCTGACCATCCCAAACCAAACGATTTTCAAAGTAAATGAACTGAATATGCATACATAATTATTATACACTAAAAATTATATATACATATTATACCATATTTCTGAAGTGGTGATTTTAAAAAATATTTACCCCAATAAGTGTTTTCCATGGACGTTTTCAATAACACCAAAACATAAGAATCACATGATATGCTTGCTTTTAATCCGACTGAACAGGAAATCATTTAAAGCATACCGGGTATCAAAAGTTGTAAACATAATTTTTAGTTCTCATATAATCTATAAAGAAAATTAACAAATTCCAAATATTAGGTATATGAACATGAAAAGTTGTTTAAAAGCTCTCCACATATATCACACATGTTGTTAAGATACAGGCAAACAAACAAGCATAAAATATCCTGTATCACAGCGATGACATAGAAGGAGAAAGGCAAATCCAACCATCACTGGTATACAAACACATGTACAACATAGCAATAGAAGCATACTTGTGATCAGAAAAAAATGGTGAAAAGGTAATTGTTTAACGCCCCTATCAACACTATTAGGTTATTTAACGGGACCTTCCAGTTTAACTTCCGTCTCTAAAAGGACTGAGCCAAATGGGAAATTCATATAAAGTGTCTTTCCCATGGATACAACATCGGACCAAGCTGAGGCTCGAACCCCCGAACTCACAATCTCATAATTACGAGTTGGGTAACCTAACCAAAAGGCATCCGATGCCTACAATCTGAATTATTACAAAAAAGAAGCACAATTCAACAAAGAACAAAAATTTTCAGATCAAATCTGACTAGACAGTTCGAGTGGTGAAACAAAATAATTAGGGCCTACTGACAAAACGAAAATGATTTTGGGAAAAAACAAAAAAACCCAAACAATTGTTCATTCTGCAATTTGTAAAAATTACTGAAATTAAGGACATTTTTTCTTAGAAGGCAAACCAAAGACCAGTTTAATTTTAAAAAAAAGAGGCCTACTCAAAAGTTGAAATGAATAGCATACACAAAAGTGTCTGTGAATTTGAACGACTTTGATAGAATTTATATCCCAACCAATGACATCACATATAGGCCTATACACACAAACTTCGATATAACGAACTGCCTTCAGACCTCAGTTTTTTTAACATCTTTGCTGAGGTATGTGTCATGCATTAACCAATGAGAGTAAAAATACTAGACGGGACTTGGGGCTTCACATAGTGAACGTTACAGCTGACAGTACGTTTTAAGCTGTGTACCCTATAGCTATACCGACGCTTTACATACGGTATACACAAACGTCTTTCTGGACAATCTGACAGATCACATTTGAGCAACATTTGAGCCATCCTGCACAGTATGAGAGGTGTGCTGATAAAATGAGTTACTTCTCAGATTTTAGCCTTATGGAAATAGATTCATCAACCTTATAGGTAGAGTTTGTACAATTTTCAAGTATGGTAAAATAAAACACACAGTAGACTTGAAGAAAATGATAAGTAACTGTTTTTGTCGGCACACCTCACATACCTTCCATAGGAAGAGGAAAAGATGTTTCTCCATGAGCACAGAGAGTCGTAAATCACAAGAAGAAACTTAAGTTGATAAATCTGAAAACGAACCAATTATTTAGTACGTTTTCTCAGGTATGTAGTCGGCTGCTTCTCAAACCCTTACACAAACAAACAACAAGCAAAAAAACCCAATAAAGACTGTGGTCATTTCTACTGTTAGTTATAATACATGTATAAAGTTGTTGGTGTACGTCTCAAAAATTTCAATTTGCAGTCTCAGTTGTTGTAACACTGTGTGATTTCTCCAGACGCTTTCCATCCTATTTTCCGACCACTTTTTAATAGTTTTAGTACAAGTTTTACGGCAATTGCAACACAAACAGGTCATAGGAGTGGAAAATATTAGAGGTGTTACTATACAGTAATTACTATTTCAATACCAAAACACTTAACAGACATCTCCAAACAAAAACAAAAACAATGGTAAAAATCAAGTCTTTCCAAACTATGCAAGAGGGCAAATATATACATACACGCATAGCACAAATATACCAGTCACATCCATAATAAGTCACACCATTGTAAAAATAAAATTTGGCTGAGCAGTGCAATAACGTACTTGTATGTAACATTGTGGGTCCTAGAACTTGAGGGAAAAAAGTCCACCAAAACCATCATAATCAAATTCCCAACACGTATGTAGTAGCACAAGACACATGCTGGCGGGCCATACATTACTCTGCCCATAACTTTTAACCAGAAAACAAGCTCACTCTTAACCAGAAAGCAAGCTAACGTTTACCCTGTTAGATTCGTACCTTTCAGCACAATTTATGTTTTGAGTTAAGCAATCTTCTTTTCATGATATGAAAAGACAACATATCATTTTACAACTATCAACCATCACCATAAAAAAAGTGCTGAAAATAATTTTTTTTTTCAATATAAATGTAGCAAATAACTGAGCACATATAAAAGACATGAGTGCAGCAAAAAAAACAAAACAAAACAACAAATCCCATTCACCTTATAAAAAACAAACAAACTTGATCCTACAGGGCGTGTACAAAACCCCCCCCCCAAAACAAAACATGTAGTGTCACTCATTGAGGATGCAGGTTTTGGTCGCATAACGACGTTAGATGTTCTGTTTTTTGGGCACTAAAAAAACAAAAAAAGAAGGGTAATTTCATTATTCCTTCAGATTTTTCCCCCCTATTCTGTTCTTTTAATCTGAAACTTTAAATGGCAAACAAAATACTACTATGAAACATATTCAAATTCATGATTTGATTTGTACATGTACGTTCAAAATGTGCTGCAATATGGCCTTTGGCCTGCTACTGATCGGACATAAACGTGTCTGTTTCGTCCTCAAAGAGTTAGACTTCCCAGCTGTCCCCATCTTGAGCTCTTCCCACATCACCTCTCTGTTGGAGGTGTCCCTGTCCTGCTCTGTGAGCCACAACCCCTCCTTATGTCTCCTTCATATTTCAAACACGTAGCTGTGTCTTCAGTTCATGACTTTAGTACCAATTCTATCTACCAGGAAGGACACACGCATTGGTCCATAACTTTTGTTTATTTATTTTTTAAAAAAGATATGACAAAATAACCAAATTTTTCTTCTTTTTTTTTTTTTTTTACATATGAGTGCTTTTGCACCCCCATCAACACAATTAAGATCATTTAGAAGGTGGGCTTTGGCCCTGCCTGTCAAGACCAACCCAGGCGGAGAAGGATCAGTCATCCTAGCAGAAAGACTGAGATATTCTTAAAAATTCTCTCAACACGGGAATCGAAGTCAGGCCTCGAGCGTGCAACAGCTACAGGCCTAACCACCACACGACAGATGCTGGTATACCTGTCCCCGTGGTTTTATGCACCCTGCATAATTTTGCTAAATTTGATCATTTTTTGGCAAAATTTCTGATTATTTTCCTTCGTCATTCTTTGTTAAAATTAACAGAATCGCATAGTTTCACATTTTTGGGCTCAGTTTGCATTATTTCAGAATTTTTCTTGCATAAAACGACGGGACAGATATACAGACATGAAGTGTAATGCCGAGAGAGAGAAAGACAGAGAAGTAAGAAGAATGTAGCAGCACCTCTAGTAAAACACTGAAAAATGCCAATGCTTAGACTATGTGCCAATGAAATGCTCGTATAAAACCAATGAAATCATTTTAAAAAACCAAGACGAAGACAATAACAATAAATAATAAATGAAACATTTGGTTCATAAGATTAAATATACCCCCCCCCAAAAAAAATAAAATAAATCTAAACATTCTTTTACACTCTTAAGTAAACAATGGATGTTGCTGCAAACTGAACATTTGATTATTTGAAAATTTCTCACAAAATAGAAACACATATCTGTAATTGAAGACAGCTATGATGCTGGACTCCATCCATCCTGACCAATATACGTGAAATGTGCTGCCACATTTAGGAAATGATGACAATATCTATAAGGACACAGCGTGCTTGCTCCAAACACTTGCAAAAATGGCACTGTCAAGGCACCACAGGCAAGTCAAGTGGACCAAACAAATAGTTTTTTTTTCTGTGTTTCTAAGCACCAAGTATACGACCAACCTCTGTAAGGAGGATAAGATAGAAGCCCTTCAAATTCCTTAAATACGGAATCAACAGTAAGGATACATTCGAACTTACTCTAACGGTTATCACTATGAGACAATGACTTATACAAACGGCCCCTTCCCATCATCCCCCCCTCCCCCCCCCCACCATCCACACTTGCATTTTTTAAAACATTATGATGACACTGTGTAAGACGTCTTCCTGCCTAAGATGGTCAATGTTCTGTTGGACAATGGGTGGCCATTTTCCACAGTTTTGACTGTATCTAAACTCTGAAAACTCTTTAATGAAAAACATGAATACTTCTAATGGTGTAAAATGAAGATGAAAAAAAAAGCAAAACTGAAATATCTAAAACAAACAATTCACTTAGTTTGTACACCATTGTGCTATATATATTACTGGATTTACAAGTCTCAATTTTTGTGTGGATAATAACGAAAAATAAATAATAAATCTGTGAAAGCCTATTCTCGCAACAGATCTATAGAAAAAAAAAGCTTCTATGCAAACACAGAAGACTGTAAGTTCCTGAGAAAGCGTTCTATACTATTCAAAGATTGTGCGAAAATAATCAATTTGTTACATAAGATTTGCATAAAATGAATATGTAGTAAAACCTTGGAACAAGGTATCATCTCCCGACTAGAAAATTCATTTATCATTGTGGGGGTAATACAGTAGGAGTTATATTCAAAAGAAGTTATCCACGGAACCTGGTACAAGAAAAACATAATCTGTGGCCAAGTCTGAGCTATAGCCAGAACATGTATCACGGCAACTTCACTAGTATACCGTGAACAGCAAACTAGAGAAACTAACACTGTTTCAACAGGAACCAGAGAAAGAACGTCAAGACAGTAGATAGAACTGGATCAAAACCAGCTTTGACAAAACTCGAAGTGCTTGTTCGATAATTATGAATGTTTAAGTGAAGCAACAATTGCCACAAGATTTTAAAAATAAAAATGACACCATTTCATAGGTACAATCTTCAGCTCAGAAGTACTTGGTGAATGGTACACTTTGAATGAACCAAACCCCCTTCGACAACTAATGGAAGCATCTCATGTTAACGCAAAACTTGGAAAAAGAAAAAGCAGCTAAAAAATAGACCAAACCTTCGGCAACGGATGACAAAAGAAATTGATTGCACTTTTCGTGTATACTCACTAGCACAGCGTTATTTGGAAGCACCTTTGAAACGTAACAAAGTATTAAAATACAAAACAAAATAAAAAATAAAGCGAAAACTTGCAGTAACATTAATGATAGCTCTAAATAATAAAAAAAGGAGAAAAGGATCAAAGTGTGGAGCCGAAATCAGATCTACGGTTACTGAAAAAATATGGGAGCTCAAAGTGTGTAAACGTAAGTAAGAGATCTGCTGGCTACTGACGGAGAAAATGGACAAAATATGACAATATACTCTTTCGTGAAACTAGCTGTGCATATATATATTTTTACATTCGATAAAATGCATGGCAGAAGCCAAAAATTCTAATCTATTATCTATATTGCTACCAAAAGAACACATGTATTAAAATTCTACAGTTTCAAAATAACTGCAAATAAACTGAAAACCTCCAGACACTTTCATCTAAAAAAGACACATACGACATTGAGAATTAACCCCCCCCCCCCCCCAAAAAAAAACCCCATAAAAAAACAAGCAAATGCCCATTTAGCTCAGGAGATTCTACTTGTAGCATTTCACAAATCTTTCATTTAGACCAATAATTCATGATGCTGCAACAAGGGCGAATAAAGAATCAAACAATATTCTGCTTTGAAAATGACGCTCGGACAACATAATAACGAGCTTGGAAGTGAACAAGCAGGAAGATTTCTATAATCAATTTCACACTTCTCTACTTGTATAATATGCTGCTCTTTTGCACCACCTGAATTCTTGTCTTGATTATGGTAAATGTACAGTGATGAGAGCCTCCTCTTTATGTTGAGCGCAATAGAAAATCTGTAAACTTTTCTTACAAAAGGAATGGACGCTATGCAATTCTTCTCAGTTGCCATCAATACCAGGACGTATAATAATAACATTGTTTTACTGTTGTAAAGAGAAAAACCAAGATAAATTCGACTCATCCGAAATTTTAAGTCACTTCAAATGATGATAATGGCATAAAACATCAAGTCTTGTCTACTTCGATTTAGAAGCCACCCTTCAAATTCAAGAAAATTCCCCTCTTTCAAACTTGAAAATTTGTCATCACTTTAAACATTATATCAATATTGAATTCCGCTACATGGCAAAGAATCAACTCATTCACAAAGATAAAAAGAAAACATTTCTTTATACAGGAGTTACTAAAATGTAATTCACAAAAACCACAGTTGGTTCTTTATATCTCCAATAGATGATAATGTTAAGGTCTATAAGAGCAAGTATTAATTGTCCCAAGAAATAAATTTCACACCGAATAACCATTGGGCAGAAAAGATAAAGGAAAATGAACAAACGTGTGTGTAAGTTGATCCAATTCATTTTTAGATTGTATCGATTTGCAAAACAAGACAAGCAAGGCAAGCAGTGGAATCACAGGCTGTGTTAAAAACAAAATAAAGCAAAGTTCGGGGGTGACAAGCAAAAACCCCCACAGAGGGGTGGAGAGAAGGGAGGAGAGAGAGAGAGGGACAGCAGTTCATGGGATGGTGTTTCGTAGCATCATCAAAATCACAATAACCGGTGAAAGCCCTACACTGAATAAAAGTTGAACCATTATTACATCTTCATGCAAGAAACCAGGGGAGAAAATAGATGCAATCCATCTTCCCACAACAGAAAATGTAGCCACAGAACACATAAAAAAATTAGCAGCAGCAGCAGCGTTGCATTTTCACATACTGCAGACGAATCTTCTGAACAGAAAGAACATGTCGTTTTTTCCCCCCTACAATAATCGGGCTGAAAGCACAGCAGAAAGCAGCTCAGTGGTGGTCAAGGAAAGGGCAGAAGCACAAACAGAACTAAACTCGTGTGGAACTTAAATGGTCACTTTTAAGGACAAGCTGGCCAACCCAGATTTTGGGGGTTTCCAGAAATCTTGACCTGTACCAAAAGAGGGCATTGCCTTACCTGTAGGAGAAGTTTGGTTTCATTGGTGTGTATATTTTATTAGTTACAGAGAAAACTCTCCTTGTCCTTTAAAGAAACTGAACAAGGGTCCAAGAACTTAACATTCGATCCTCTCAAAACAGCATTTTTCGGGATAGCCCCCTTCACGGCGTCCGAAATTCCGTCTCAGCGATCTTTTAGTTAGTCCGGGCCCCCCGCGGTAGGCCATAAATTAGCGGCAGGTGACCTGCAATTTCACGCGTCAAGCCGGGGATTGACCGGGGTCAACTCGTGCACAGTGCTGTCCTATCTTGTCCTTATCAGAACGCGTTTCTTCCCCTAATTTCATGAGCCGTAAAATGATGCTCCCTCTACCCACAGAACCTATTTCTTCACCAATTCCGCTTCGTCTACGTCTTCTTGATATCTTGTGAAAGTTTCAACAGTTTTCATTGATTCGTTTGGGAATAATAACAGTTTTAAATTGTGAGTGTTATGTGATCGGAAGCGCCGTTAATAATGTTATCTCTTCAAATTTAATTACAAATCATTCGAGAATGGAACGATGGTCTTTATTTCTGTTTGCGCGGTGTGATAGCCATCAAATCATATTTTCTAATGATGTGAATTTTGTTTTTCCAGCACTTTGCGGTGACTGGAAATCAGTTAGTGAATTGTGTCCCTAAGTAAAAATCGTTAAAATGCAATGGGTCAGTCACACATATGAGAGGCATAGAGTCTCTGAATGAACTTTGTCGTGTGTGTTGGCGTTTAAATTTAACTGTCAAACAAAAAAAGTACAGAAAGCCCCGATTATGTAAGACAATGGCAGGAGATATTCTCTTGGTTTATGGGATTAATGTGAGGGACGAAAATGAACAGTCGTATTCCGCTAACATTTGTGTCAAGTGTTTTACCGCGATTTCAACTATCAAACGGAGATATGGTGTTACGTCACGTCAATTCATGCCGCAAAAAAGCAGTTGACACCAGTAGGAACATGTGGTGTGCGTTTGACAATAGCATAAATGTGAATTCCTTCTCCATTTTGTCGGTACCGCTTAGGTGGCTGCATACAAAGATCCATTTCAAGCTAACATCGTAAAACACCCCAAGCATACCTCCCCCCATCCCCATGTATGTAAGGAACTAACAAACACAATTTATACAGAAACAAGAAAATACTCCCCCGAAACTGCAAAAATTGAGGAGGCAAGTGGACTGGAAGCAATATTCAATCTTCTCAATGAAAGATTTAGCCATGTTCACACTGCAATATCACATCTGAAACCGTCAAACAATTTTCACTTCCAGAAATCTCCGTAGCAATCGACAATTACATGTCCACATTCAGACGCTATTTCCCCATAAAGTTATCCCAAAGCCACACATATCATAGCAACACTGTATTCCACACATACAACAACACATGTTTGCTCTCGGGCTTTTAGGAGAACAGGACACAGAAAGCAGCCACCAAGAGATCTCAAAACTGGAAGCCAGAGCACGAAGGATCTCAAACCAGATAGACATAATGCGTTTTATTTTTTGTGTCGCATCTCCTGCAAATAGCCCCCTCATTGCGTGCTGCTGGATATGTTTAGAAAGAAAAATTATATAAATTTATAGTTTTATTCTATACGTGTTCATTTTGTGAAAAGAAATCGGTGCTGTATATTGAAGATACGTCAGTATATCATTATTCAGGAGGATACACAATCCATTGGATACAAGAAGTCATGAATGCAGGGAAGCGTTTTGGCTATCATGCTCATGACAAGTTCCATGTTCGTGCTGGAAACAAAATTTTGAGGGAGTCAATTTCTAAACACATTTTCCTGTCTTGCGTGGCAGTTTTGTAAATATTTATCGTTAGGCTTATAAGTTATTAGCCATTCAATATGTGTTTGTTGTTTTGACTAACTATAAATAGACATAAATTTTAAGAGCATCTAACTCAAAAACGTGAGCAGCCATGGTATTGCTATTTCGTACCAATAAAGAGGTTTAGTTGCTTTCTCTAAAGAACAAACTTGTGTTCACGTATGATATTTTTTGTTTGTGTAAGACGATAAAACATGTGTTGAAAAATTCATTTCACCGACTACCGACGCAGGTAGCGGGAGGGCGGGTTAGTGACCTCTGGGTGACCGGCCCGCCGTGACCCGGTCACTCCATCGCCGATCCAACTAAAAGAGCGCTGTCTGTACGCCGTGCCTTGTGCTTAAAAGCGACCAAATAAGGTACACAGAAAGAGAAAATCCACCTTATAAATCAGTGCAGCAGCGTGACAATTTACAGCACACAGGGTGTAGACAGATAGCAGATGGTGAAAGCCAATCAAATGGTGCTTCAGGGGAGATATGAAAACGTGTTATCCATACTCATACGGCAATTAACAGATAGTAGTAGCAAAAATATTCTTGGATTACGTATAGTATAGTTGTGCCATTATGTGCAAGGTTCACCATCAAAACCAATGAATCTTCTCATATTCTGTACTAGATTTGAAAAAGGGGGGAATACAAAATTATAGTACAAACATACAAATAATGCTTTACATTTGTCTTTCATTTCATAGCATAAAAAAGGTAGAAAGTGTTGTTAGTTCCTTTCACCTTGCTTTCTGCTTCATTTACACACTTTTCTCTATTCTTTCAGATCCCACATCATCTCTGTTCAAAACACATTGCATCATATTCATTAACTATGGGTACAAAATATATCAAAATAGACCAAAATATTCCTTAGAGAAGCCACCAACACAAAAAAGTGATAATGGTCATTCACACAACTGCGTCATCAAAAATTTCCCCAGAAAGGAAGATAAAAGGAAAAATACATGTATTAGTAGGACAGCATCATTGTGGAGTAGATCATTTTATCATTAGAAGACCGCGGACGGATAGACAAAGTTGGTGCAACAATTTTCTTTTTACAAGATTTCATCCGCGAAAAATATTTGCATGATGGAAACAGTCCTAGTCCTTTACCTCTGCTGAGATTTTGTGTGTGAATATA
>NW_004797405.1:0-14791 GCF_000002075.1 Aplysia californica | reverse complement strand
GTGTGTGTGTGTGTGTGTGTGTGTGTGCATGTGTGTGCGTGTGAGTCGCAACGCAGCGGAACCAGGTGCTTGTCAATTTTTGGGCATGTGGAGTTATTGGTATCATCTTGAAAGCTTTTTCATATTATTGCTTTCAATGAAAAAAATATCCATTTATCTAGAATACAAGTTGAGGAGATATTTACAATTGAAGAAGGTGGGGGTCACCAGGTCTCAGAAGTAAAATTAGCGAGAAAATGGCCGCCAAAGTTAAGTTATTTCCTTCGCATGAGTGTTCGCGGAAACAGAAAATTTATACTATATTATATGCCTTTAACTGATGTTTTTCAGTACAATACACTCAGAAATGTGTACTTAAATATGGACATGAAAGGTGTTGAGTCAAAAAACAAAAATTAGATAAAAGTTGCCAAACCTGTGGAAAAATACTAGTTTCCTCACTTTCATTATTTTGACAAGCGCCTGATTTCACCACGCTGCCTCACACATATATATATATATATATACACATATATATGCTACCGAGAAAGAACTGATCAGAAAAGAACACCTTCAAACTACTGTGATAAAAAACACAAAGCAGTTAATGCATCAACAATGACTTAAAGTATTTTCACACTCTTATCTCTCAATTACTACAATTAGCATACATAATACGCGAGTTAGAAATATGTCAGGAGAAAAGTTAGCGACAAAGAATCTGACTAGAAATACGGGATAGAATAAAATGTAAAAAAAATGTACAAGCAGCACACCAGATGAGCTAGCTATTGACAAAGAAAGTCAGTATTTGAGTAGGCCCTACCCAGTTCTTTGAAAATGACAGCACGGCAATGAGCGAAAAGTGAATAACTTTAATCATCCCTTTTTGTTGAATCAGAAAAAAACAAAACAAGGAAAAGATTACTGCTAGATGAAGCAAAATTTCGCTTACTTCCAAAGTCTTTTCCAGCTTTAATGACCATAGTAACCTTCTCATACGCATTTTGAGATTTTGCTTCGACTATGTTTTCTTACCATTTTTGTGTACGGTACCATTTTAGTGTGCAAAATACAACTGCTTTTGTGGTCAGAACATTATCATTCAAGTAAAACCCACCAAGCTGACTAAACACAGGAGTCATTACTCTTTTGTTATTACGGTATGTGTAACTTTGAGGACACCTTTCTGGGGACAAAATGTGGTAAACACTCAGTTTTTCCAATAGCTATTTCCACTTATGCAAATAAACAACTCTTCAAAAAGCTTTCACAACTCAGGTCCTCAAAGCATAAAGGTATATCATCAGGCTAAGATAGAGCTGTTCTTCACATATGAATAAAAATATCTAAGCAGTTCGTGTAACATATGTCTTATTTTGATATGACATGAATATATGGTAATCGTAACAATCCCCCGCATTGACCCTGTTTTTACAATGTCAGAAAAACAGTGATTCAGGGAAAGACATAGAGCATTTCGAAGCAAAGGTATTTACCCCACAAAGCTCAAGTTTTAGGATAACTCACAAAGTGCAAGTTTTTAGGTAGCATAAAGTTGGGTTGTATCCACAAAAATAAGAGCGACGACAGATTCGCAGCTTCGAAAAATATTAATAACAGCCAGAATATGACCCCTGGCCCAGAAAATGTGACGCCATTTACACATAGCAGGAGAAGCATGCTAAAAACTGCTTCGGTAACGAAAAACTTGATGGAGTTGCAAGCTGCTACATATGAACTAGGATCTTATGGCTGCTCTAGAGTACTTCTTGAGTCCATCCAAGTGTTCGTTGAATCAATATGACAAAAGATTCAACGCCCAACTATATCAGGCTCCATCGTAAGAGAACACCACAAAAATCATAGGGCAGATGAGTTCCTTGTCTGAACCAATAAGACATTCCACTTAATATCACATTGCAAAACAAACTACAGCATAGGGAAAGAGAGCCCAGGAGCTTAGAAATTTCTGTCCCTTTCAAACACGACAAGATTTTTTCTTCTCATTCATAACATTAACATATGCTGTCTAATCTCTATGTGGGTGTTGTATCAGCAATGTAAGAGTTAGCAGCAGTAGCTTGGGACCGGACAAGCGGTAAGCGTTCTATCATTCTAGATGAGCTATGGGCCAGGGACCAAGGATGAGCAGACAACAATGCATTATTTCCAGTCTTTAAATAGCTCGTTCCAAATCTTGAACAAAAAGGCAGGCTCTTCCTGGAGGGAACAGTGTGCGATTGCATACCAAGAAAACAAAGAAATAAAAAAAATTAAAAACTCAAATCCGGATGCCCTGATCTGATAAAAAACCGGGAAATCAAATACTTCACAATATGACACACCTTAGCCGACTTTTTCCCCTCTCAGGTTTTGTATACTTCGGCTCCAAAACTGCCAGGATGGCTTCATCGAAGACATCTTTCAGCCCTTGTTTGGTGAGAGAGCTACATTCCACGTAGCAATCCCCACCCAGTCTCTTAGCCATCCTGTCCCCCTCCTCGGCTGGGATGGGTCGTAGTTTCCGTTTCTGCAGCTTGAGCTTCGTCGGTTCGTCGTCACGCAAGTCTACCTGCGTCCCAACAACGATGAAAGGAGCCTTGGGAACATTATGCCTGATTTCAGGTATCCACTTGGTTTCTGCATTCTTCATGGATTCTGGCATGACCACAGAGTAGCAGACCAAGAAGATGCTGGTTTCTGGGTAGGACAACATGCGGAGACTTGTATACTCTTCCTGAAATTACAACGGACAGATAAAAAAACAAACTTTAAAAACAAAAAGAAGTTTAAAGACAATGAAAGAAACTTGCTACCAAATAAAGCTTACATGCTAAAATACCACCTCTTATTCATCATCTATACTTGCAGTTGTTCAATAGACAATTTTTTACTTGTTTCAGGAAGCGTTTTACAGTCCTTGCAACGCAAATAGAAGGTAATTTTAAAAAAGTGTTGAAGATTAAAAATATTGGTAGACAGTAACATACAGAGAAAAGAAGGAGGAGAGATAAGGACAACAGATGTTTGATAGGAAAGAAGAAGCAAACCATACCAGAGCACCTGCCAATCATTCACTTGGAGGGGAGGTCAACTTGTGGAGTGTCACAAAGGTATTAGAAAAACAAGGAGATGCTAATAAACCCATATCTGAACCTTTTTGTTTGTTTTTATAAAGTGTTTTACGGCGCTCGCAACTGCAGAGGTTATATGAGCGCGCGGGACACACCTAATATTTTCAGTTGGTAGGAAATTTTGAATTTTGCCCAGGTGGCGGCCGAAGCCTACTCTCATCGATTGTAGACCACCAAGGGATCTTTAACGTGCGCAACTTGCACACGGGCCCTCCGAGATTTTTCGCCCTTGTCCGAGAAGGCTAGGTGTAGATCTTTCCTACCAGAAGATCAGGGGTGTGGCTGAAAGACAGCAGTAAGGAGGAGCCAAGGAGTAGCAATAGAAAGGCTGCAGAAAGAGTCAGGAGCCCAGAGGAGGGGGCAAAGGAGGTGAGGGGCTGGGGGCAGAAAGTGGAATTGAAAGCAGACAACAGAACATTGATAGAGAGCAGGAAAGGAGGTGAAAGGAGACAATTTTAGAGAAGAACATTTTTCGGTCGCTACCCGGATTCAAACCCGGGACCGTTGAATGAGAGGCCAACACCTTAACCTCTAGGCCACGAGAGCCCCCATCTGAACCTTTTCAGTGCATACACCAGCAAACAGTTGAGTAAGGCCATTGCTGCTACAAGATCTTGATTGATCAGATTTACCACTGCACTTTCATCAGTGTCTCAAGTCGCTGATGCGATAATAATTTATATATTATGTGTCATGACGCAGTGGAATCAGGCGCTCGTCAATTTTTGGGCATATTGAGTCATTGGTATCATCTTAAACCTGTTCGTTTGCCTTGCTTTGAAAGAAAAAAATATAGTTTTATCTTGAATAGAAGTCGAGATATAAGCGATTGAAGGAGGATGGGGTCACCGGGTTCAGAGATAAAATTAGCGAGAAAATGGCTGCCAAAGTTTGGTGACTTCCATAGCATGAGGAGAGTCCTTGAAAACTGAAAATTTACAGTGTTTGTCCCTTTAATTAACATTTTATGTAAAATACACACAGAAATGTTTTCAAATGGAAATAAAAGATGATGAGACAAAAAACAAAAATTCTATAAAATAGCCAAACCAGCAGAAAAGTGCTGGTTTCTTTGATTTCAGTATTTTGATAGGCGTCTGATTTCACTGTGATGCCTCACATATACATTTGGGCCATGTGTCCACTGAAGTCACTGCATACACCACAGAATCTATAGCAGGAAAATGGCACTTCGAATTGTTCCACAAGTATTGAAAAGGTACCTTAGCCTGGCTGGAACATGGTGAAATTACTTGGGTTGGAATTTTACAAAGCAGAAGGGTTACAGTACAAGTAGTACCAAGCAATTTTTCATTGTAAGGAAGTTTATACAAAGTTTCAATACTGCTTGAATCAGTTGGTCAGAAAATAAACATTTTTCAAAGTTTGTGCCAGAAAGATGTACAGAAGGAACACATAGAGCTGAGTAGTAGCTGACTGCAAGTGAGCACAATAACTGCCAATACATTTCACAAGAATGAGAACTCAAAATGCAGACCATAATAGGAGAATAGCAATCATCCATTTTTTCTCCTTTGTCGAATTAATCTGTACTGATTCACATGATAGCCTCAGAGCAAAAGAGACACAGAGTAAGGAGAGTTGGTTTTGATATCTGGTGAGTTTAATGTGATTTGAATCCCGTTAGGGGCCCAACGTTGAGTCCCTGGGAAAGGCACTTTGCACAAATTTTCCTCACTTCGCTCAGGCAGAAATGGGTACCCAGCTATACAGAGTGAATGATCTAGCCGTTTTGATAGTGTTTGACCGCATGAAATCCTCAGCTTGCACTGTATGCTTCTGCGGAAGCCGAGAATGTTTCTGAGTGTCTTCAGAGGGTCTGCTGGGGTAATAATATTGTAAAGCGCACAGAGTATGCTCCAGAGCATGAATATGCGATAAATGCAATTATTGTTGTTCCCATGACACTGTCAACTCATGGAGGACGTGCATAATGGTCACTTGACATTGCTTGAAGACTTGCTGAGACGGGGCAATAAATAATAATAACATGTATGGGGCAAATTCCCGTTCAGCAGCAAGCTCTATGTGCTTTACAAGCTGAAATTATAATTATTACCCCAGCAGAATTGATAGCATTCTGAAACAATCTCAGCTTCCTCAGAAATATACAGTAGTCCAAGCTGTCACTTTATAGGCACTAAAACACTAACATACACATATTTCAATTATGTTTTCTGGAACTTAAAAAGACAGGAAACAAAACACATTCTGTGAAATATGCAAATTAGTGTGGTTGGTCTGTATATGATGACTCGAAATATCCTGCAATATTGTCTTTGGTCGGTAGCTGATCGGACCTATGTGTCTGCTGCTATGTCCTTAAAGAGGCTAGCTATTTGTGTCACAGTACGAAAAAACCAGGCGCCCGTCAAAATAATGAAAGCGAAGAAATTGACCCCCCCCCCCCCACATTCATTTTGCAATTTTTATATAATTTTTTATTTTCGGCTCAAGACTTTTTATACCCATCTAAAAACATATTTCTATTTCTATTATTATATGGATTCTATTGAAAAATGTTGATTGGAGGCACCCCAAAAAATGTAAATATTCAGTTTCCAATAACATTCAAACTTTGGAAGCCATTTTCTTCCTTTTTACCTCTGACAACAGGTGATCCCAGCCCCCTTCAAGTGCAAATATCTCGACTTCTGTTGAAGAAAGGTGGGCTTTTTTTTGGTTTGTTTTTGTTTGTTGTCAAAAGTATGGCAAACGAACAAGCTTTAATACTATACCAATAACTCCACATGATCGAAAATTGACTAGCGCCTGATCCCACCGTGTGGTGACACATTTATTAGATCATCAAACTTACCTGGCCAGCTGTGTCAAACAAACCTAATTGATGAGGAGCATCTTTAATGTTGACTGTCACTGAAAAATTGAAGCAAAGAGAAAAGGCAATGTTCATGCTCAAAGACTATCAAAGATGGATCCTGAAGGGGGGGGGGGGGGGGGGAGCAGAGATGGACATGTTCCGACTACATGACCCCAACACAGTGGACAAGTAAGACTATATGGGAACAATGAAAGAGTCAATATATAATATAACATGATATCATCATTGTCACACTACAACTGTTACGTCATCTTTGATTGTTCTGAGATAACTTTAAAAAGATTACGCAACCTTAGTCAACTTTTTGACTTGAACTTGAACAAAAGTGAAAATATATCTCTGAATTGGATTTCTTGTCCAGGAAACAAAAACCCTGTAATTTCAACATGTAGGATATAGGGAAGCTGATATTTAACTAATAATTCTACAGACCTGAAAAAAAAAAAACTTCAGCATAAATAGTGTTTGGTTATGATTGTGCAAATATATGACATTTTGTCCCCACTGTGCCCCCCCCCCCCCCCCCCGGAATAACTACTTATTAATTCAAAATTTTTAAAAATCAACAGTTGGCCATTCAAATAGAAAACAAGCAACAGTCAGTAATTTAATACCCTTCAAACATTAATGGTCTATAGCAAGGATGGACATATTTATGCTTAAAATCTTATGGAATTGTACTGTATTTAATTTCAAAAAATTAGCAAAGGTACTTTCCATAATAAATAGATACACATACAATAATTCATGAAGAAGACCCGAATTTGATTCCCAAATGGGGAGAAATTTTTACTGAGTGTCTTGGTCTTTCTCTTGGAATGCTGAATTGTATCCCTCTCCGTCTCTAGCCCGAGTTTGTCCAGACAGGCAGGGTCAAAAGCTCGTGAACCCTCTAAATGATCTAATTGTGTCAATTCAATGGGGGTGTAAAAAACACCTGCTACAAAATGGTGACATATCACATGCAATTATGTGAATCAAGAGGTGTAATATACAGAGCAGTAGGACAATTAAAGTGTCATAAAATAATTAAATTAACATAGATCTAAATAAAATGTTTTCATGTTTTATTATCTCAATAATCTATCTCATTAGCATACATTTAAAATGCTTTTAATAAAATGTCTTGCTTCTGCTACTACTGCAAAATTTTTCATACAGAGAGGCTTCTATTATAAATAAAATACAGTCTAGCATGCACACAGCAAAATCGTCGGACATCTCTTTGGTTGATCATGAAATTTGTGGTGTTCAAATTTCAGGCTATCAAAGGAGATCAACAAAGTTCAAAGTTGGGACGTTTGGGTCCAAATTTAAGGTCGACATTTAAACTAGATTCTAAATCATGCACCCTCTATGCCATGTTGGGTCAGTGTGTAAGTGTTGGGTTCATAGTCGCATGATGTTTTAAAGATTTGGGTTTTTCCCATTGTTTTTTTATCTCCCTCTGAGGATTGACAGCCAAAATTTTTCCTCAACAGAAGAAATAAAAAAATTGCTCTGTTATTGAGTGGGCCTCTATGGTCCACTCCCACAATTTCATCTCTAGATCTACTCACAGTCTATCTTACAAAATTTAGCACTTTATTTTAGTCTCTAGATCTAGATTCTTGACTGTGCAGAACACCGACAAGCTGTTTATGTAATTTTTCTATTGAAGAGGAAGCACACTAACAAATGTGGTGAATCACCATGACAATTGCCTTTACATGATTGCAGAATCCTCACAAACAACTGATGTGTGCAGGCTAGAATCTAGATATATCTATCCTACCGTTGAACCCTTGCAACTTACATAGAATCTAGAATCTAGAGCCAGAGTTAAAACAAAAATCCAATTTGGCTTTGGACTTTTTTGTGAGGCCAGCTCTATTCGGACTCGAGTCCGATTTATATAAATTTTATCCATTCGGACTTGAGTCTAAATGGGTTTTATCATTCGGACTTGGGTCTGAAAAAAATGTTTTATTTATTCGGACTGAGCTTCTCAGTGAGTTGTGAGTGTAAGGAGGTTACATAATATAACTGTCGTCAGGGGATTTTACGCAAAACTAGAATTGCCTACAAGGACTGTGTAATTGTGTCAAAAGTAAAAAGACTGCACTCTCAATTTCATTAGATTAGATCTATGGCAGTGTCTAAGTACACGGCAACTGACAACTCATGGTCTTTCCGCCACCACTACAGCATCATCATTACTTCCCTCACCATTTGCCTTTCCACATGTTTAATTTCATTTTGTTGTGTGTTATAGTTTTTCTGTAATTATTTTTGAAAAATTCACATTGCACAAAACCGACAGCCGTGGCCTCTTCCCAACACCTCTTCCCACAGAAAGCCGAGATAGTGCGATATTTATATCGCTACGCGCAATCTCACTGGTCAACTTAATTAACTTTGCCCCTGGCAAGGTCAACTCAACTTGGTTGTTCTGTTCAAACTAATGATCCAGGGAGGGCCAGTTTAGATAGATCTAGATTCTAGATCTAGATTTTCTAGATCTAGATCTAGTAAGTAACTGGTTTAAAAGCTCACGTCTCGATTGTTATCATTATAATCGAAAAGATTCATAAATGCTGGAAATATTTTGATCTAAATCTAGATCTAGACTCTAGGAAGGAACAAGGGTTGGAAGTCGGAACGGACGTCATGCTGGACTCATTTCAGAGTCTGATATAATTTTTCTCTTTTCGGATCTGTCACTTCGTTTTTGTGACTCTCATGACTCATGTACTGGATCATTACTATTACTTCACATAGACAAGATTTATTTAGTACTGTAATTATGTCAGAAAGGCAGAGAATGTAGGCTATACTCGATAGTATAAGTACTTAGTCTAGATTCTAGATCTCTAGGCCTACAAGAAGTAGATCTAGAAGATCTAGAATCTAGATCTAGATCTATGTGTCTCTCATCCGTCTTCACACTTTTGTCTTTGGGGCTGCGGCTTCGTTGAACTTGAAGCATCGAACTGTGGGACTTACCTGCGTAGTTATCAAAAACCGTCGGAACATACTCAGTGGGAAATTTGTTTGTGGCGTAGCTCATCAGCATACAGGTTTTCCCAACAGCTCCATCACCAACCACAACACATTTGATGAATTCTTGACTAGCTGCGCTGGCTGTCATATTGAATACTTCCTACTTCTCGATCGACACAGCCTTCAGTTCACTCTACTTCTCTGACTGTTGGATTTAAAAACAATAGTTATTTCCCTTTACATATCGGATTTCCGGCGGGTAGTGTCTACGTTCTCCGTACATGTATCCAAATCCAAGGCCTACAAGCTGTCTACATTCTCTAGTGTTCAGTGCTTCCAATTTCCCGTCATTTTTAGTTTCCCCCAGATCTTATCTGCGATGCCTGCAGCCTCCTTGATACCCCCCTCCCATGTTTCTGACTTTCTAGATCTAACTTTCTTCGTTGCAGGAAAAAAAAAAACAACAACAAAAAAACAACAACAACTAGAATCTAGAACTCTAGATCTAGATATATATACATCTTGATCAATGTTGCGGTGTATTTCCTTAAACAATATGTATCAAGCTTAACCCTATCCGTACGCCATGGGGTCATTTTGTACTCCCGGGATTGCATCCTTCATATTTTAGAATACATGTAGATACTTCTAGTGCGAAGATCTCTTTGAAACTTTCTCAAAAAATCATTTTGCAGACAGCTATGCAAAGCGTACGGTTCGGATTGTTGAGCAAATTTACCCTTTGGAAAGTGGTGGCACAGGCAAGTTCCCCACGCCGTATGACTACGATAAATAAAACACGATGTAGGTCTACGAATAGTGCTAATCTACCTTTCGGTGTTGGAAGTTCTGATGGCCGAATGAACAGCGTATTTGCATTTGAAGCAAGGAGCTTAAAACTAGGCCTAACCTTTAATCTCCTTGGTTTGAAGTCATACAATTATTTTATTAGCGTGGTCCCGGAAGCACTGAACATTAGAGAATGTAGACAGCTTGTATACACTCAAAGCAATGTTTAACTAGATCTAGTTAAAATTGTAGCGATGTGTATTGCGTGCCCATCGACATAATTGAGGTCAAATAGGAAAAAAAAAAGGGGGGGGGGGGGGCTTCCACTTTTCCTGTCATTGCCAACCCATCTGGGAGGGATTCTACGCCCCAGCAGTACAGATCGAGACACTCATTTAAAAACCTTCCTGAAGTTGCTGCGCGAGATTTCAAACTCGTGTCTTGTGCGTGTGACGGCGAAGCGCCTATAACCGCTACTCCATTCGGAACTCATAGACTCGTACACTGTCATCATCAACCAGTGCCAGATCTGCGATAGACATCGGCGATCATGGTTTTTCCATTCATTCCTATGCTCGGATGTTCTAAAAAAAAAGCTACGTTTCCCTGATCTTTCCCTGTTATCCACTTGTTTAGGTTCCCTAAGTATGTTGTTCTGGGTCTACCCCTGCCTCGCTTGCCCTCAATTTTGCCAGTGAGAGCTAGATGTTCAGGACCCTTATGTCTATTCAGGTGTCCCAAAAACTGCATTTGTCGTTTCCTGATCGTTTTTAACATTGAGCGTCCCACGTCCAACGTGGGCTTCATCGAGCACCACCTCATTTGATTTCTTTTCCTTCCACGATACTTTTAGCAATCTCCTAAGACACCACATTTCTGCTGCTTCTATTTTATTTTCACTGTCTTTAGTGATTGTCCAGCATTCACAGCCATATAGAAGGGTTGACCAAACATAGCATTTCAGGACTTTCATTTTGGTGTTCATTGAGATGTTTCTATTTTTCAGGATTGGGCTCATTTTTATTGAAACTAGCCTTAGCCATTGCAGTTCTCCTTTTTATTTCTGTGGAACATTTTTTTGGCATCAGATGTTATCATGTATCCTAGATATTTAAACTGTTGGACTTGTTTGATCTTTTCACCTTTGCTTATGAGATTACAACTAGGATTTGCTGGTTTTTTTATATTACCATGCATTCCGTTTTCTTTACATTCAACAATAATCCTTTAAGTTCACTTTCTGTTACAACAGTATCTAGAAGCAATTGAAGGTCCTTTTCGGAGTCTGCTATTAAGACTGTGTCATCTGCATACCTAATGTCATTAATATTTTCTCCATTTACTTTGAGGCCTGGACATTCTTCTATGTTTCTAAGGATTGTTTCACTGTACATGTTAAAGAGGTCTGGTGACATAACACATCCTTGCCTCACTATTCGCCTACATAATCTGCTTATATTCAATGTATTCTCCATTAATTCGTACAGCAGCGTTTTGGTGCCAGTACAAATTTCTGACAATTCTTAGATCTTTCCCATCTATGTATAGCTTTTCCACTATTTTAAATAGCTCATCATGTCTGACTTTATCGAATAATATATGAAGTATAAATATACAGATCTTTCTGTGCTTCAATAGATCTTTCCATTAACATTGTTAAGGTGAATATAACATTTCTGGTGCCCTTGTCAGGAACAAAGCCGAATTGCGTTTTAGATATCTCTGGTCTTACACTTTTTCTTAATCTTCCCATTATTACTCTCAGCAATATTTTTGTAAAATGACTCATAATGCTAATTGTTCTATGCATATCACACTCTGTGGCACCTGGTGTTTTAGGTAAAGCTATAAAAACTGACTTCATCATATCTTCTGGAATCTCACCGCTGTCATAAATAGCATTTAGGAGCTTTGTGATTATTTCAGTGCCTCGTTCTTCAAGCGCGACAATCACTTCAACTGGAATATTATCTGGCCCTGTGGCTTTTCCTTGTTTCATTTTCCTAATGACAGCCTGTACTTCTGCTTTCAGTATTGGTGGTCCATTTATTTAATTCTTTATTACTGGTTTTTCTCCTCTATTATCTTTGAAAAGTTCTTCTATGTATTCTGACCATCTGTTTAAGACATACTCGTTGTCCATTAAAATACCCCCCCCCCCCCCACCTTTTGATCTTATGCATCCTGTATTTGAGCATCCTTTTATCCCACTTATTTCTTTGATTTTGAAATGCATGTTAAATATTTGCTGTCTTTGTTTTGGTTCTTCTCTATAGTTATATGGTCTCATCTGTAAACCTGAAAAAAATGGAGAGTCAATGTTCGACAGTTGAGGAGATATTTGACAATAAGTTGCGCCACAAACTTTTGACCGCACTACAAGACTGCGCACAGTCATGGTCGCCACTTTTCGCCCTATTATAAAAACTTCAGTACAAAGAGTCCCGCCATGGGCTGCGTTATTACTCCAAACCGAGGGCTCAACAACACTGTCTCCGTGTGGTCAGTGCGCGCAGCACAGTTCCTGTTGCTCTTCACTTGAATCAAATCCTTGTGTATTGAGTCAAATAGTGTGTTCCATACACTGATTGTGTACAGTGTAATACAAGTCGAGGCACGGGACTCGTTTCATGCGAGCAAACAAAACATGCCAGGCCTTGAGCCAGAGCTGGTGTGTTAATTGTTGGCTGTTGGGCTCTTTACTCAACAACACTGTCTCGGTGTAGTCAGTGCGCGCAGCACATCTCCTGTTGCTCTTCACTTGAATCAAATCCTTGTGTATTGAGTCAAATAGTGTGTTCCATACACTGATTGTGTACAGTGTAATACAAGTCGAGGCACGGGACTCGTTTCATGCGAGCAAACAAAACATGCCAGGCCTTGAGCCAGAGCTGGTGTGTTAATTGTTGGCTGTTGGGCTCTTTACTCAACAACACTGTCTCGGTGTAGTAGTCAGTGCCCGCAGTACATTTCCTGTTGCTCTTCACTTGAATCAAATCCTTGTGTATTGAGTCAAATAGTGTGTTCAATACACTGATTGTGTACAGTCTACAGTGTAATACAAGTCGAGGCACGGGACTCGTTTCATGCGAGCAAACATGCCAGGCCTTGAGCCAGAGCTGGTGTGTTGTTGGCTGTTGGGCTCTGTACTCTTTACTTATCCTTTATTTAAGTATCAAGCTACACAGGGCTGCAGGATTGTGGGGGAAGGTTGCAGGTTGGAGAGTGAAAAGACGTTAGAAGTCAACAAAAACAATAGCAACAACAGCAACAACGACGACAACAACAGCAATAACGATGACAACAACAGCAACAACATTGACAACTAACTATAGAAGCGATACCAGCAGCAGTAGCAGCAGCAGAAGCAGCAGCATAAACAACGACAAACGACAGTAACAAAGTCGAAAATGACGAAAACAACAGCACCAGCACCAAACAACAAGGACAACCGTAGCAAAACAAAAACTACAAAGCAAACAGCAGCAATAACACAGCAGCATTAAAAAATTACCCATACCAGTCAGAGTACGGGCCATCTACATGCTACAGGGAAAGGAAGATACACACAATATAGGGCCTACATTATATAATATTATTTTAAACGGAATCAATAGCGCGGGGTGAAGGTTTGCCGATGAATGCAGAAATGCTATAGCTCTATTCCACGAACCAAACAGGGGAACATTTTGACATTAAAACTTTGTTTGATTCCAGGCTTCTCGCCCTTTGTCAAAGGAGGACAACACTAAACTTTGGGCATTTGAGTAAAGAGAACGACGACACGATAGCGATAATTTGGAACAAGAGAAAAGTGAGACAGACAGAAACAACAACGGGTGGAGGGAGAAGTATATGACGGATGCAGTGATGCCCCCATGCACCCGCCTACGAGATATGCACTAAGCCACTAAGCTTGACCACAGAAGTGACCACCACAAGGACACAGACTAACACAAAGATGGTCTAGTAACTCTTTATTTATTCTTTCTGACAAGTTCAAAAATTGGTCGCTATACAGAGGCGAAAAGAATGTGTGCTACAGTTGGCCGGAAGTTCTAATTTAATAACATGATTGTAATTGTAACTAACGTTTTCCGCCCACATCGACTCAAGTTTACAGGCGGGCTGCTTCAAGCACGTCTATCGTCAGGGTCAGCCCAGGCTGTTATGGGCCCGGGAATCCCAGCAGTAATACAGAGATACCCGATTAAATACCCCACCCCCTCCCCAGTAGGAATTAAAACTCATTATCATTTTCTGTGCGCAAGACCTAAACAAAGCCTGGCTTTACTTAAACTAGGCACCGGTAACAACCTATCTCTGCATTTGCACTATAAGACGTGTGATAAAACAATTCATTAACGAAAGGAGATCATGTTTAAATCACAAGGCATCATTATGTAGGTAAAAACAATCAATGTAACAACAGTGTCATTTAATAATTTATAAGGACTTGGAAGAAAAACTCTGAGTGTACAAAGGGAGCTTATGATTGCCTAGCAACGTCATACATGGCGGACGACCGGAGTCTAAGGGAGGAAAACCCGGCTGTCCAGTGTGATACAACCCAAACTTTTAAAATTGTCTTGGACAAAATCCGAGGGACGGCCAAAAGATAAAAAAGTCTGGAATAGATAGAAAGGACATGAGACGCTCTAGCCAAAACTAGAGACTGTAACTGTAACATGTCTAGTGTCTAGATTAATGTGAAGTTTGTCTCCTTTGTCCAATCACAATCCACGTTCATATACCGACGTGACATCATTACCTCCTCTGTCCAATCACTATGTTGTTTGTATGCCCACATGACGTCATCCTTTCAGCTGCCCAATCAAGTTTGTTGTATGATGTACGTGTACTTCATCGCCTCGTCGGTCCAAACACGACTCACCACATGTGTGTGATCCGGACAGGAGCAACACCCGAGACCCAAGCTCAACCCCCCCCCCCCCTCCAAAGAAAAAAAAACCCCAGCACTAAAAGCACACGACCAGCGTGAAAAAAGGGGGGGGGGGGGGACGGAAAGATATCCCTGGCG
>NW_004797404.1:1442856-1444483 GCF_000002075.1 Aplysia californica | reverse complement strand
CCACACATCCCCCCCCCCACACACCAGCTCACAGCACTTGACCCACGAACTGTCCCGTCAGATCAAACAACAACGGAGTTTGGGACGTCTGGAAATACAAACCACGCGAGTGTATGGAACAAAAAAAGGCAATCGAATGATCCATCGCTGTGGGCGAGTTATCTTTTAATTTCTATCTTTGCTGGACAGAAATGGAACAGCGCCACTGATCATATGCAAATTCAATCCGGAAGTCCGGGCTGGGCTGATCGAGCGGCCGGGTTCGAGAGTTCGTGAAATCTGCCTGGTCTCGTGTCAGCCATGGTGTCACAGCGTGGTGAAATCAGCCGCTCAGAAAGTTTGGGGCTTGTACTAGGATACCAGCTTGCTCAGTTGTCTTGCTATACGGGCATGTAGAGGTACTGGTATCATAGTACAGCTTGTTTATTTGTCTTACTTTTGATGAAGAAATGACTCAAGTGTCTTCCAAAAGAGTGGAGATATTTTGCGAGTGACAAAGGTGTGGGTCGCCAGGTGTCTGACAAAGGTGTGGGTCGCCAGGTGTCTGACAAAGGTGTGGGTCGCCAGGTGTCTGAGGAAACATTAGCGGAAAATGGACGCCAGAGTTGGTTGACCTCCCTAGCCTGAGAGTCTTTAGGAACTGAACATTTAAACTTCTGTGATTTTGATGAATGGTTTTCTATAAAAATCCATGCAGCAATGTTTTTCTTTTAATGAACACAAAAGGTGTCAGGCCAAAAAATAAAAATGTAATCAAAATTGCCAAACAGGAAGAAACATGCAGTTTTCTGAGCGTTCATCATTTGGACGAGCGTTTGATTTCCCCACGATGCCTCCCATTTCCGTGGACGTGTCTGTGTTCACTGGCGGGATCCCCGGGTTCTCATGTCTGACATTTTTTGTTTTTGTTTCTGCGTTCACATCTCCAGAGCCCAGCATAAACTTGAGAAAAACAAAAAAGCAAAGATTAGGTTAGGTAGAGAATTAATTCTTACGTTCACAGCTCCACGAAAAATGTGGCAATTTTTGACGATCTTCTTTCATTTATTTATTCGTTCTTTCTTTTTGTTTTCCTTTCTTTTCCTGTTCTGTTCTGTTCATTTTCATCTAATCAAAACATGGGTTAGAAATGGGTTCATTAGTCCCCATGATCGCTCACTGATCCTTTCTCCACGTAACTAGATCTATTACGAACGTATCTGTGATCTTGATGTACATTATATCCCTGTAATGTCATGCAGCTGGCGTAAAATAGGGAGACGTGGAGAGTGTTTGTCGGTGACCTACATCCTGATCCGGGGGGAGAGAAGCGATGGTGTTTTAGTTTTAGTAAGAGTTTTACAGCACTTGAAAACACAATAAGGTCATATAAAGTGCCGAAGAATAGATGAGTTACAAGAGAGTAATACACAAAAAAAGAAATAGGAGAGATAAGGACGATAGATGTTTGATAGGACAGAAGGAGCAAACCACACCAGAGCACCCGCCAACCACCCACAGAGAGGCGATGATTGAGGGGGGGGGAGTTAGCTGAGGTGAAGGGTGAAGCACGTTCCCAAACCGTGCTGTCGATGTATAGGGGTGGGGGGGGGGGGGAGGGGTTATGGGAGAAACATACTTTCCCACT
>NW_004797404.1:1438776-1439934 GCF_000002075.1 Aplysia californica | reverse complement strand
GAGAGAGAGAGAGAGAGAGAGAGACAGACAGACAGACAGACAGAGAGCTCTCAGCTTCCCTCAAGAGGTGAGACAAGGTCACACTTACACAACCACAGACAGGTAAAATCCCTCTGTGTTTCCTGACGAGTTGAGAGAGACAGATGGAACATTGCCGTGTCTATCCCACTCAGGGAGAAAGAAGGAGAAAAAAGGAAGGAATCCACTCAATGTTGTAACTCTTTCTCTCTCTCCCCACAGAAATTCCGTCACGTCCCAAGTTTGCGACGTATCCCCATGTGCTGATAGATCCATCATTTCAGTCTTCCAGAAACGAAAAATAAAATGTCCTTTCCGTTTCCGAATAAATAAAAATAAAAATTTCATTTCAATTTCTGAAGACGCAAAAATAAAATGCCATTTTACCGTCTGAAGAATCAAGACAGAACATGTCATTTCAATTTCTGCCGGAACAAAAATAGAAATATGATTTCAATTTCTGAAGAATCAAAAGCAAGAAGAGAAATGTTATTTCAGGTTCTGAACAAAGAATGAGAACGTCATTTCCATGTGGGAAAATTTCCTCCGTGCTCTGCAATTATCCAGAACGAGCTACATTGAAAAGAAGAAAAAATCATCAGAAATGTTGGCAGCATCAACAATGAGTTGGACGTAACGTTTCGATGAGACCCGAGCGTGGATCTAGAGTTCCCTACGACAAACTTGTGACATATTGGACACAGCTTATTTCAGGAGGGTCAATTCCTGCCTTTCAAAGTGTATATTATCGTCAATCTTTTCTAATCGTCCAACGGAGCTGGGAGAAAGATACGGCTCTTTCTCACGAAAATACAACTGCACATCAATTAAAAGATAGAGTGCCATCATAATACTATTGTATTGAGTGGCCCTCAGAGGGTGAGGGTCTCTGTGAAGAAGGTACTGTGGTCTACCGTGAGGGAACAATGGCGGTACTAGATCTAGTATCTAGTTACTCACTGATGACCTCAGCCCAGAGCCGTGAGTTCACAGAGGAGATGTAGATCTGACACTGACAGTTTCAGCGAAGGAAAACAACAGACAGCGACTGCAGGGGTCACCAGGTGCAGTGGAGAAAGAAGCTTCGGATGAGACAACAGGTAGGTCTTGTGTTGTGTCCTGACCACCTGTCGGGGGGGG
>NW_004797404.1:1437175-1438236 GCF_000002075.1 Aplysia californica | reverse complement strand
CGGGGGCGGGGTGGGGGTGGGAGAAAGACAGAAATAGCTGCTGCTATTTGTTCAGTACCATGAGCCGAAAGGCCGTGTTGTTCCCGCCGTTTCCCCGCCACCAGGCCGCTCATCACGTTGTTTTGCCAGCACCTGGCCGGGGGGACGACTGACGCCGAACGACGACTCCTCCCCTCCCCCATCCTCCTCTCCCTCCTCCTCACCACCTCTCCCTCCCTCCCCTCCTCACACACGCGCCTGAGGTGGGAGTTAGTGCCAGAGATGTTGTTGTATTGTCGAACATCACGCGCCTTCTACCGGCACAGAACAGAGACGGGAGTTTGAGAGTATTTAGCTTTTGTAGAGGTTTTTACGGCGCTCACAACTGCATAAGGTCATATGAGCGCCAAAGGGTGGATGTCAACAGATAAATCTAAACGGGGAATCAGACTTACTCTGCTCACCTCTCTAGCTTCAACAGCACAAAGTCTGCTTCGACTTTAAAGGCACCCCGGAAATAGCGGGTCACCAGAGAGTGACAAACATACAAAAGAAGTAAAAGAAAAATGACGACAGTAAGGATGAAGAAAGAAAAAGCAGCAGTTCCCCCTATGTTGTTCCGGCACAGTATGAGCATGACATTGATAAATCAGCCCATTTACAATTCTACTGTGTATATATGAACATGTTAATGTCCCCCCTTTGGGAATGGCCTAAAGACACTTCTGTCAGTAACACACATCATCAAGTGTCAGATCTGTGACATCAGATAGCAGCCATCAATGTCCTCATCTCTCCCGTCTGCTCAAGCTCCCTGAGTAGGTTGCTCTGGGCCTGCCCCTGCCTCGCTTGCCTTTAAGTTTGCCAGTAAGTGCTAGATGTTCAAGACCTTTCTGTCTATTCAGGTGTCCCAGGCACTGCATTAAGCGTTTTCCTGATTGTTTTCATCAGCGAGCGTCACATGTGGGCTTCATCAAGCACTACCTCAATTGATTTCTTTTCTTCCCAGAATTTCTCCGTGTTTGTACAACTCACCGAGGGCATGTGTGTGTGTGTGTGTGTGTGTGTGTGTGTGTGTGTGT
>NW_004797404.1:1435725-1437075 GCF_000002075.1 Aplysia californica | reverse complement strand
ATTGTTGTATGTACACACAGAGACATGTGTGAGGGACATTGTTGTATGTACACACAGAGACATGTGTGAGCGACATTGTTGTATGTACACACAGAGACATGTGTGAGCGACATTGGACATTGGACTGACGTCGTTTCTTGTCGGGGATGACGCGCGATGAATTTATCTGCAATTGTTTGTTTTGTTTTTTGTAAGAGTTTTACGGCACTTCAAACATACTTTGGTCATGTAAGTGCTGAAGATTAGGGGTGTTACAAAATAGTACCAAACACACAAAGAAGGAGAGACAAGGACAACATGTGTTTGACACATCCCGTAGTTCACGTGACCGTGGTTCCCCCCCCCCCCTTCCCCTCCACATGACACAATATCTGAGCTGGTCCTGTCTAGAACCTGTGTCCTTCATAGACCTGAATGTGTCGAAAGTGGCTCAAGACACATGTAATAATATAAGAAACATAATGTGTGGGTGGTTGGCGGGTGCTCTGGTGTGGTTTGCTCCTTCTTTCCTATCAAACATCTATCGTCCTTATCTCTCCTCCTCCTTTATTATGTTTGTTACTCTCTTGCAACACCTCTAATCTTCGGCTCTTTTTGACATAGATCTGAATGTGTTACAAATGCCGTAAAACTCTTACTAAAACTAAAATTAAATCTTCTCTGGAAGGTCTGCCCTTTTCCTAGAGCAGACAATATAGAAAGGGGCAGACAACTCGTGATACAAGAACCACAGGCTGAGAGAGTTAACGTTCTTTTCTCTACATGCTCCAAACCAAGACAGAAAACAGAAACAACAAACGAAAAGGAAAATTGTGTAATTGATATACCAGAAAGTACACTCCCTGGCTCTATTCCCCCTTCCCTCTCCTCTTCCCTGCTTCTCTTTCCTTTTTCCCTCCTCCCCGCGGCCTGTCTGTCTGTCTGTCTATCTTTCGCTCCGCACATCCCCCTTCTCTCTCTCCCTCTCTTCTCTCTCTTTCTCTCTCTCTCTCTCTCTCTCTCTTTCTCTCTCTCTCTCTCTCTCTCCCAAAATGGATGTACCTGCCACCCCCTCCCCTCACCCCCCCCGACAACACATCGGTAAATCTACCCTCTAAAGAGAGCGTTAAATCCACCAGTTATCAGAGCCTGGGGTTGTGGGATATAGTGTGGACTGTGGAGATGTCTCCGGCGTGTGGGACATGGCCTTCCTTATAACACGAGTATCACGAAGGCCATTTGTGGGAGCTAAAGCTGGAGGCGGGAACACGACGGTCTCTTTATGTACGGGAAGATATCTGAGTACCCAGGCTTGGTCCAATCATCAGTTAGTTTACGTCTCTCTCTCTCTCTCTCTCTCTCTCTCTCTCT
>NW_004797404.1:1433349-1435553 GCF_000002075.1 Aplysia californica | reverse complement strand
TGTGTGTGTGACCCACCAGCATTCCAAGAAAAAAGTGAAGAGTTGACACAATGGGAGGTTTATGTTTTTGTAATACATGGAATAGTTTTACGGCACTTGCAACACAATAAGGTCATATAAGTGCCGAAGATTAGAGATGTTACAAGAGAGTAACAAACACAAAAAAGAAGGAGGAGAGATAAGGACGATAGACGTTTGATAGGAAAGAAGGAGCAAACCACACCAGATCACCCACCAACCACCCACCAGTGAAAGGTTTGACACAATGAGGGTACAGTACAGTACAGGCGGCCAGATAGTTGTGGCAAACTGGGAAGACAAGAGAACAAATTGCTGCAGCAGAGCTGAGTCAGTAGATGAGCCGACTTCTGGGAGGGAAAGCGACACAAAGAAATGTTTTGTAGAAAAGATCCCCAAATCGCGGGACGGTAATAAATGGTCGCTTTTAAGGACAAGCCGGCTAACCCAGATTTCGAGGATTTCAGAAATCTTGACCTACACCAAAAGTGGGTATTGCCCTACCTATAGGAGAAGTTTAGTTTCATTGGTGGGTATATTTGTTTGGTTATAGAGAAAACTCTCCTTGTCTTTTAGAGAAACTGAATAAGGGGCAAAACTTTACCTTCGATTTTCTCAAAACAGCATTTTTCGGGATAGCCCCCTTGTGCTTAAAAGCGACCAAATACTCCTTAAAGATATAGGCAAAGACTCATGGTGGAAAGGCTTTTTGAAGCACGAGACCTATCAGGAGAGTGAAAATAATTTGCCTGATTTGTTTGGGTTTTTTTTTAAGGTTCTTTTCAAGAGTTTCGAACGCCGGGAGCGAAGTTAAACTTCCGCCCAAGTCAAGGAATCGGGATCGATATCAGTTTTTTTTATTTTTTAGTTGGTGGCATCTGGCCCAGGGTATGGCTTAGTGCACTTCCGACTTATGTCACGTTAAGAGAGGTTATGTGTTCAGAGTTTTTGAAATCAGAGAAAACTTGTTATTTTGGTATCATTTTTGAACGCCCTACTAGGAGCGAATTTCAGAACACGTGTCGAAGTGTTGGAATTGAAGTCTCCAAAAACGTCACACCAAGAAACAAACAAAAAAACGACAAAAAACAAAACAACAACAGCAAAATAACAACAACAACAATAACAACAACAACAATAACAACAACAAACACCTACAACTACAACAACAACAACAAACCCCCTACAATAGCAAAAACAACAGCAACAACAACAGCAACAACAACAACAAGAACCCCCCTACAACACTTGTCCGTGGTGACCCTGGCAGTGGCCAGTCTTGGAGCACGGGTCTAGATCTACAGTTTGTGTGAAGGAAAGCAAATTGTAGCAAATCGGACGGGGGGTTGAGGGGTGGGATGGGCCGAGATTTGTATCCCAACTGTAGTATCCTGCCGGGATGGATCAGACGATGAAACTCATTCCCCTCTTCAACAAAGATCCACGTCATCTTGTTCACTTCAACAAATACGCCAAAAAAAACCCCATAACAAAACACGCTCCAATGCTCCAATGTGAGGATCATCCTGCCACTGACACCCCCCCCCCCCAGAAACAACCCCACAAATCCCAAACAATTGTCCTCTGTTCAGCTCTTGGTTGACCAAAGTGCGGCACAAAACGATCGCGTTTACCTAAACTTGTGGAAGACCTGTCAGCCTGACACTGTCACACACACTCCACCAACACACGACGTTTGAGACACTGACACACACACTCCGCCAACACACGATGTCTGAGACACTGACACATCTCTCTCCACCAACACCCGATGTCTGAGACAACTCACATCTCTGTCCACCAACACACGACGTTTGAGACAACTCACATCTCTGTCCACCAACACCTGACGTTTGAGACAACTCACATCTCTGTCCGCCAACACACGATGTCTGAGACACTGACACACACACTCCGCCAACACCCGACGTTTGAGACACTGACACATCTCTGTCCACCAACACCCGACGTTTGAGACAACTCACATCTCTGTCCACCAACACCCGACGTTTGAGACAACTCACATCTCTGTCCACCAACACCTGACGTTTGAGACAACTCACATCTCTGTCCGCCAACACACGATGTCTGAGACACTGACACACACACTCCGCCAACACCCGACGTTTGAGACACTGACACATCTCTGTCCACCAACACCCGACGTTTGAGACAACTCACATCTC
>NW_004797404.1:1429692-1431198 GCF_000002075.1 Aplysia californica | reverse complement strand
CACCCACCACACCCACCACACCCACCACACCCACCCACCCGCCTCCTACTACACAAAGGAAAACAGCCAGCCAGCAACAGTTCCAGCCATGACACACACTCAAGGAGTATATCCTAGTCCATCAATATCAGCCAATCATATCAACAAGTAATATCAACAAGTAATAAAATCAACACGTAATATCAACAAGTAATCATATCTGAGAATCGGCGTCGAGCATTAGCGGGATTAGTGGAGTATCGATCCGTTCCCGCCCAAACCAGGCACCAATCAGTCCCGTCCGTTAGCCCCCCGCCCCACCCCCGCTCACCGGAGCAGAAAGGAACGGCCAGTTAGCCCCCCCCCGCTCACCGGCCCAGAAAGGCTCATCAAAGACGTGGCCTAAATTTGCAACCGCTCCCAATCAAAAAAAAATTGCTCCATCTACCCCGCTGTTAGTCAGAGAGTATAGCTATGTGTCATGACGCGGTGGAATCAGGCGCTCGTCAAGTTTTGGACATGTGGAGTTATTGGTGTCATCTTAAAGCTTGTTCGTTTGTCTTGGTTTTGATGAAGAAATTGCCCATGTATCTTCAAAGGAAGTCCAGATGTTACAGATTAAAGGAGACGAGGTCACCTGGTTTCAGAAGTGAAATTAGCGAGCAATAGCATTCAAAGTATGGTGACTTCTAAAGCTTGAGAGTCCTTGGGAACTGGAAAGCTACATTTGCTATGTCTTGAATCAACGTTTTTCAGAAAAATCCGCCCAGCAATGTATTTTTGGACGTAAACGGTGTTGAGCAAAAAAAAGAAAAATTCGATAAAAATTGGCAAAAGTGAAGAAAAATGTCGTTTCCTTCGATTTCATAATTTGGACGAGTGCTTACTTTCCCTATGTATGGTCCGCCACATTTGTGTTTCCCGCTCTGTGGTCATTACTGAGGCCTGCTCTCTAAAGCCTCGCTCTGTGGTCATTACTGAGGCCTGCTCTCTAAAGCCTCGCTCTGTGGTCATTACTGAGGCCTGCTCTCTAAAGCCTCGCTCTGTGGTCATTACTGAGGCCTGCTCTCTAAAGCCTCGCCCTGTGCTCTCAAAACAAACCCATTCCTTTTTACGCATTGGAATTTATTTTGGCACAGACATAGAGATGATGAGATAATTACTGGCCGGCATAACATTAGGCCTTTTCTTTCCTTCCAAGTTTTCTTCTTTTTTTTTCTTTCTTCTTTTCCCTCCTACTTCTTCCTCGTCTCTCTGTCTGGCTCAGCGCCATTTTGTGTCGTGTTTTTGTTTGGGCAAAAAGCATGGCGAAGATTTAATGTTTAGAGCGGCGAGTGCTTTGTGGTGAGTGGGTTAGGGAAGGCTGTGTTTGTGGTGAGTGAGTGAGTGGGTTAGGGAAGGCTGTGTTTGTGGTGAGTGAGTTAGGGAAGGCTGTGTTTGTGGTGAGTGGGTTAGGGAAGGCTGTGTTTGTGGTGAGTGGGTTAGGGAAGGCTGTGTTTGTGGTGAGTGGGTTAGGGAAGGCTGTGT
>NW_004797404.1:1425902-1429592 GCF_000002075.1 Aplysia californica | reverse complement strand
AACCAGACCAGCCTCAGAGCACCAACAAGTTCCGCGGATTGTACAAACAGTTGTAGAAACAAATACATCATTCGGGAAATAAATCAGCAGATATTGTAACAAGTCTCACAAGAGATAAACCTGGATGGTCTCACAAACAGGTGAACAAACAAACAAATGTTGTGTGGTCTGCTCGTCCACCAGCTTCCTGCTCTCTAGCAATGTCCTGCCGTCTGCTTTCGTCTCCTCTTTCTGCCCCCACCCCCTCACCTCCTTTGCCCCCTCCTCTGGGCTCCTGACTCTTTCTGCAGCCTTTCTACTGCTTCTCCTTGGCTCCTTCTTACAGCTGTCTTTCTGCCACACCCTGATCTTCTGGTAGGACAGATCTACACCTAGCCTTCTCGGACGAGAGCGAAAAATCTGGGAGGTCCCGTGTGTACGTTGCGAACGATAAACATCCCTTGGTGGTCTAAAGTCGATAAGAGTAGGCTTCCGCAGCCACCCGGGCAAAATTCTAAATTTCCTACCAACTGAAAATGTTTCATGTGTCCCGCGCGCTCATATGACCTTTTATGCAGTTGCGAGCGCCGTAAAACACTAACAAAAATGAAAGATCTACTCTGACCCGAAACTAGTGCAGGACGTGTTCACAGTGGGGGGTGGCGTGTGTCCAAAAGGTTCGTCACAGTGAGCACGTTCTACAACACACTGTACAGTGAGCAGGTTCTACAACATGACACATTATGGCCACAGTGAGCACGTCCTTCAACACACTGTACAGTGAGCACGTTCTACAACATGACACATTATGGCCACAGTGAGCACGTTCTACAATATGACACATTATGGCCACAGTGAGCCCGTTCTACAACATGACACATTATGGCCACAGTGAGCACGTTCTTCAACATGACACATTATGGCCACAGTGAGCACGTTCTATAACATGACACATTATGGCCACAGTGAGCACGTCCCACAACATGACACATTATGGCCACAGTGAGCAGCACGTTCTACAACATGACACATTATGGCCACAGTGAGCACGTCCCACAACATGACACATTATGGCCACAGTGAGCACGTTCTACAACATGACACGTTATGGCCACAGTGAGCACGTTCTACAACATACCACATCTGCCAGCTCTCTGTGGAACCCACATGGAGGAAGACAAGGAACAAAAACGATGTTGAACTTTTTCAGAAAGGAGACCACAACAGACATCAGAGCTCAACTAAACCCATGACAGAAGTAGATACAGCTCGCGTTCTGTTCTGTAGATCAAACAGATGAAAAACACAGGGGGACAACGACTGTAGTCACAAACTGAAAATCGCGAGGGTACCAATTTTGAGCACTTGTTGACTCGTAACTGTATTTCTGTTCAACTGTTGGTTGATTGTTGTTGTTAAATTTCCCATTCAATAACACTTGACAATAAACCACCAGTCAAACAAATCGGAAGTTATGAGTCCACAAGCTTTTAAAATTGACACCATCACAATTTCCAGTTTGTGGCGACAGTAGTTTTCCCTTGTGCTCTTCAGACGTCTCTACGACTCATACATCGTCACGTCCAGTTTGCTCACCTACACCTGGGAGTTTGCTCACCTACACCTGGGAGATCAGAGGTCTTCGCTTGAACACCTCTCGCCATTGATATGGCTGTGAAGAGATCTTGAAGTGAATCAACAGTCTCCGGCACTTTATTGACATTGGAAGAGTCAATAACTATTTGAGCTTGCCAACATTTAAACCGTTAAACCGTTCAAGATAAAGATCTTTTGATAGAAGGTAAGTGCGACTATTGATGGAGGATAAGTGCGACTATCAGCTGTTCCGTGTCACGATCCTTTCCCAGGACAAAACGAGGTGACGATTTGTGCACACGACAAGACGAGGTGAGAACTCAATTTCCCGCACGGAACAATTCTGGTCTGTAGGATGAGATACAGCCTGTATGATGTCACGTGATGTCAAGGTGGAAGTTCCGCGTGTCCTGAATGGTGTAAGATGAGCCGATGATAGGTCGTGACAATCGTCGTAATCACTCACACTTATTATTTAACCCCCAGTCAATCCCGATAATTGTTTCGTTTCAGAGTAGATCATTTTTTAAATAGGCTGCAAAAAGTAAAGATTGTTTAAACAGCCTAGGTAAGACTATGATCGTTGATAGGACCGTACTTTCGGCAAACATGAAAAGGAGAATAACTATAATGACATGAAATGAAAGAAAAAGAGAAAATAAGAGGTGATCATGGAGGAGGTAAAGAAGGAGGTACAGAAGGAGGTACAGAGATCTGGAACAATCAGACGGTCGCAGTATCCCTGTGACATTTTGCTTGATTGAGTAGGTGTTTTACGGCACTATCGGCTCAATTTTGGTCATGCAAGTGCCAAAAGCGTGATTGTGCTAGACTCTTGTGTTTGACGAGATCTCCGAGGACATGATGACAGATCTGTCGCACTGCGGGGTGGGACGGTCACAGGATACACACTGGGCGGTGAGCGAGGGGGCGAGAATGTTGAGCTGTGAGCCGTGAGTGATTTTGCCAGGATTTGTGTGGTCGGCGTATAACAGGGAGACAGAATCCCTTACTTCTCTGTCAGGAATTAGTTGTCGACTCGCTGGAGAACGATCTGCCTGGGGTTGTCACTGTGGTGAGCTTCTGCTACTTCCTCAAGTTTGTACCGGATGACCTCAGGGTGAGAATGACGTCACTGTCGGGAAGAAACTGGGAGGTCTGTGGGTGTTTCTGTCTCCTGTAAATGGGAGGTCTGTGGGTGTTTCTGTCTCTTGTAAATGGGAGGTCTGTGGGTGTTTCTGTCTCCTGTAGCTGTGGACGACTATCGTAAATATACCACCAGGTCATGAGCACAATCGTTGGTACATGGAGCTGATGGTCCACTCGGAGACTTGGTGGATTTTGTCCTTGTCTTTTCTGGACGTTGTCAGACCAAATGTGTCGCCGTGATAACTGTGGTGAGCCAGTAGCAACAGTGGGACTGCTACAACAACTGTGGACCATCACAAAGTCCTTCTAGACCTGCGACATTCACCCGACCACCGAGCCTCAACTCCATCAAGTCGTCAGCCTAGTTCCTGGTTTGTCGCCATAAGTTTGCTTTGAAACATTAGATCTAGATCTATATAAGTTTACTTTGAAACATTAGATCTATTTCCACATCGGTAGTTTCAGCAGCAACAAGAAAAGTTTCAAGCCACAACTTTCATTCACCCGCATCCAGTGACAGATCTGCGACAGACATCGGCCATCATGGTTCTCCTTTCTTTCCTTTGCTCGGATGCTCTTAAAAAGCTACGTTTCCCTGATCTTTCAAGCGTTACCCATTTGTTTAGGTTCTCTAAGTCTAGATGCTCTGGGTCTACCCCTGCCTCGTTTGCCTTCAGTTTTGCCAGTGAGAGCTAGATGTTCAAGGCATGTATTACCCACCAAACCTTGAAGGAATGAAGGAACACATTGATATCACAGGACACAGTTGTAGTACAGGCTAGCAGATAGTTGTGAGAGATGAGGAGAACAGAGGACACAGTGGTGCAGTCAGGCGCTCGTCAAAATAATGAAAGTGAAGAAGCAGATATTTTCCCGCAGGTTTGGGAATTTTTATCGTATTATATTTTTGTTTTGTTTCAGCACCTTCCATGTATATTAAAGAACACATTTCTATGTGGATTTAAC
>NW_004797404.1:1424552-1425802 GCF_000002075.1 Aplysia californica | reverse complement strand
CCCCCCCAGGTCAATTAAAGGCAAAAACAATGTAAACTTTCTGTTTCCACGGACTCTCAAGCTAAGGAAATAACTAAACTTCAGCAGTCATTTTCTCGCTCATTTGCCCTCTGAGACCTGGCACGCCCACTCCCTTCAATTGCAAATATCTCCACTTGTATTCAAGATAAATGGATGTTTATCTTTTTAAAATCAAAAGCAAGAAAAATGAAAATGTTTTAAGACGATACCAATAACCCCATAGATTCTGAGCCCAAAAACTGCCAGATTCCGCCGCATCGTGCCACTATGTCACTGTCACACGGACTCCAGCTGTACGGACGGACACACTCAGGGCAAAGTTGACTTACGATGTTTAATGACAACATTACTTTATTATACACTTTCTGGAATGTTCTTTTCTTTTTTCTGCGTTGAGTAAAGAGGGGCTGTGCTGGGCTGGACGGACATTTCACGTTTTTGACAGAAGGAAGTCGCACTCAAGGATCCAATTTTGAGCTCGATTAAGCAAACCAAAACCCTCCCAAAAAACCCAAAACAAAAAACCAGAGGAATGTTTTTTTGGTAAATTTGTAAAAAGCCTGATTGCTAAGTGAGAATTGTCGGTCTGCACCGCCAGTGTTTCCCGCCAAATGACGCCCGCCTCTCTCCTGTAATGAAGGACGCCGGGGAAAGACGGGCGGCGACAAACGCTGTGATTATCTCTTACCCCCCCCCCCCCCCCCCCCCCACACACACCCCTCAGGGGGGGGGGGGGGGGGGGGACTATCCCAGGAAGGAAACACCACGCTTTAGATCTACGCCAGTAATTGTTGCGTGTGAGGGCGCCACTGACACAAAGGCCCACGACCGGTACGGAATGGAAAAATGTGAATCAATGAAAAATTACAAAGTTTAGTCAGTGGCAAAAATTAGAAGATAGACTGAGTGCTTGCTGGCGGGTCCGAATGAGAGGCCTAGAACGATCTTCCTTTGCTCTAAACCTCCTCATTTCTTGGGATTGTTGGCATTTTTTCAACAGCCATTCGTTTTTTTCAAGTGACAAAATCTTTCATTCCTTTTGTTCTCTCAGTCCTTTCTTCAAATTTACATTTTACATTATAGGGGCGAGGACTGCTTTATCATCAGGAACGAATTATCCAAATTATTTTATTTCTAAAAAAGTCTAGAGCAGAAAAATAGACGCGAGTATAATTGGACGAGACAATTGAGGGAGCAGGGAAGGCGCAAGTGAGTGTCTATTATCCCCC
>NW_004797404.1:1422092-1424452 GCF_000002075.1 Aplysia californica | reverse complement strand
GACCCATCACTTCCCGCGTCACGGAACACAAAAACTAAGACTTTGTCGACGGCCGGAGGTAAAAGTGCATGTTTCAGGCCACCATCAACACACATTAGGTCATCTAGGAGGCGGGCGGTGGTTGCCTTGTCTGTGAGGGTAGCCCTGGCTGAGGGGAACACGGCGACTATAAAGTCTGTCGGTACGGAGACTGCGTCATATCTTCACAGAGAGTCGGCGACAATACACCTAAAGGTTATTATTTTATTTATATCTAGAATCTCAGTCAGAAAAAACACAGAGATCAGAAACTTGTGGCAGATTTAGTAAAATTTCGTCTGAGTTGGAATAGGGTCAGAGTGATGTTTCTGTGTGCACCAGGCCTAGGTGTGCATCCACATTAGGAAAGTTAGGTAGCTAGTTAGTGACTGGTCAATTCATTACTCTTTACCATGGAGCTCATATGGCCTTATGCAGTTGCGAGCATGGTAAAACCCTCCACTATTAAAATAAATAAACTCTTTATCATTAGTACATCACATTTAGTGCTTACAGTATCAATGAATAATCCAAACACGGAAAGATGAGTGCATTCAGGGGAGTACAAAAATAGAACAAAATGTGGCAAGAAGTGAGTAGTCTAAGCATTGGCCTACCTTTGTCCTGTGAGCGAGTCAGACGAGTCTTCATATGGGTTGATGACTACTCTTGGTTGGATGAACTCAAGTCCTTCCTTCTCCCAATTCTCGTCCTCCATACGTTTTCCAAGCGTTTCCCACTGCCGCCAATAAACTTTGTCCACTCGAGATATCGCATTTTCTGTTAGCTGTTTGGCAAGTTTCTATTTACGGGTTGTATTTTGAGATACAACTGTGCCTTTGATCTTCGCCCAGTCGAGTTCAGTTGGATTTAGATGGGAGTGGCAGGGTGGCCACCGTAGACAAATGTGTCCATGCTGTTCCACAATTTGATCAACTTGAAGTATTTTGGCTTTTCTGATTTCTGTAACGAGCAAAAGGAGCTCGGGTTTAATCTGAGACCGTGCAAATGGTATGCTCTCTTGGTTGAGCCAATCTTTTATTTCCTCTTTCCTGCTTGCACGTGTTGGAATGTTGTCCTCTTCTTCCACTACGTTGTGATATGACGCATTATCCTTCAATAAGCAAGATGCTTTGTCCAGTGCATGTAATTTTATTTTTGGGAATAATCCAATTTCAAAATATGTTGCCATTCCTTTTCTTGTGATAATCCCTGTTGTCACTGGAGTTGGACTTGGAAATTAGTTCTGTGTTTTCAAGTAAACCCTTTTCACTGCGTCCACAGTGTGCAATTATCAGTCTCTCTCCTTTTCCAGCAGGAACTTGTCTTTTAATGTGTCCATCCTTTGACGGCCAATCTTTTTGGAACACATGGTGAGCGTTTACGAAAGTTCCGTCCCAGAAGAAAACCTCATCTCCTTTCTCACGGACGTCTTTCAACTGTCTCAAGTACTTACTTCTTAAAACAACAATAGGATTTCTTTCGCACAGTAAATGTTTTAACCATCTTTTCAACTTTCTGAGAGGAACAAATTCAATTCTTTCAAACATCTGGACAATTACTCGTCGGACAACCTCCCTATGGAATCTGTCAGTCTTCAAAGGCCGGCCTCTCTTAGCTAAGAAAGTCCCTTCTCCCATTTCGTGCTGCTTTATCCATCTTGACAATGTGCTTCTGTTCCAACCTAAGGCATGCCGAGTTCTTTCTTTTGGATTCCCTCTATCATGGGACAAAGCTCCTCTCTTTGCCTCTCTAGTAAAATGAGAGTAGAGCTGAAGCGTAACCTTTTGATGAAGAGTGGAGAAAGTGAAAGTGTGTTTGGATGACTTCTTGTCCCTCGTAGTGCAAACAAATCGTGGACACAAAGCGAATTCAAGCACAAAACTTACAAAGTAACATCCAGTTATTGAAGTTCTTTTGTGAAATGATTCAAAGTTCCAATGCTAGACTACACCTCTGACTTGAGTTGCTGTGATGGAAGAAAGGAAGTCATAAAAACACCTAGATCGAATGAATTTCGAGTCTCGCTCCACGTGCGCTAATGTAGTTGAGTAAACAATCCCGCGATTTGAGCAGTGAGCAGCCCAGGTTACTGATGAGTTTTCCCTCCGCTCCACGTGCCCACGTGCTGTGACGTCCGTTGGGCGGATTGCTCACACCTACACACATTGTAACAAAATGGCGCCTCACCCTATGCTCCCATTTAGTCTCAACAATATTCTGAAGTAACTAAAACTTCACCTCTGAACCCTCAAGTATAACTGTTGTTTTTTGTGTGTTTCCCCCCAAACTATACGCTGAGTTATTGAAGCAAGCTTTATAGACACAGAACCCCCTAACCC
>NW_004797404.1:1414108-1421992 GCF_000002075.1 Aplysia californica | reverse complement strand
ATGAGTATGTGTGTGTGTGTGTGTGTGTGTGTGAGTATGTGTGTGTGTGTGTGTGTGTGTGTGGGTCTGTGCGAGTATGTGTGTATGTGTATGTGTGTGTGTGTGTCTGTGTGTGCGAGTGTGTTTGTGTGTGTGTGCGAGTGTGTGTGTGAGTGTGTTTGTGTGTGTTTTAAATTCTCTCCTGTAGTATTTCCGTCATTTCATAGTTTGCTCTTGGGGAAATAATGTTCCAAAGATAACCATTTACTGGCGTACAACCTAACACAGGAAATGTTTCTTAAACGCCACAGTATTTGGTTTTGCTTCTGATGATGATGATGTTTTTGGTAGGTTGCAGTTTCCGGCGCAAGGGTAGAGAGTAGACAGTGGTAAGGCTGCACGCTCTGCACGCAGGCAGTGGGGGTTGTTCAGAAGGTAGAGACGTTATTCCCTACTGTGTCTGTCCGCTGGGACATTGCTGGCTACACACACCAGAAAAGACATTGATATGTGCAAAAGCCAACTGTGAGACGCCTTGGTTCTCCGAGCTGACAGAAAGACTCCGGGAGAGAATCGAAAACTTTTCCGGAGAAACCATAAGTCACCTTGTCGTCATCAACCCACAATGAGCAGAATGTGTTCTCGGAACCAGCCACTTACCTGCTCGAACCACCCACCAACCACCCGCCTCACAAATCACAGCCTTCTCAAAGGGGAAAGTTTTAGTTTTAGTAAGAGTTTTACGGCATTTGCAGAACAATAATGTCATATAAGTACCAAAGATTAGAGATGTTACAAGAGAGTAACAAACACAAAAAAAGGAGGAGGGGAGAAAAGGACGATACATGTTTGAGAGGAAAGAAGGAGCAAACCACACCAGAGCACCTGCCAACCACCCACTCACAGCCTTCTTTAAGGGGAAGGTTTTTTAATAAAGATGACAGCAGAAACCAAACCTTCAGCCAAACCGACGCCCACAAAACCTCCAACTTGTTGGACAGAACAGAAGGCAAGTTCGGGAGGCTCGTGTCATAGTTGTAGACTACGTCATTGGATCACTGGCGGGTCGGAGAGATGTGCACAATGGTGTCTGTGGGTCTCTTTGGCTTATCTTTCGTCTCTCTCCTCACCCCCACCTCTCTCTCTCTCTCTCTCTCTCTCTCTCTCTCTCTCTCTGTCTGTATGTCTCTTTGGCATGTCTTTCATCTCTCTCTCTCTCTCTCTCTCTCTCTCACACACACACACACACACACACACACACACACACACACACACACACACAAACACACACTTTCTCCCTCTGTACGCGTGTGTATGTGGCAGAGATAAAGAGAATGAGAGAGAGAGAGAGAGAGAGAGAGAGAGAGAGAGAGAGAGAGAGAGAGAGGGAGGGAGGGAGGTAGGGAGGGGGAGATGAGGGTAGGAAAGAATCTGTCTCCTCCGACAACGCCATCCCTCCAGCCATCACCTCTCTCCCGTGGGAAATCTCACCTCAAATCTCTCCCGCCGCCCGCTGTTCTTGGACAGGAATAAGAACCTCCCCTGATCCTCACTTTTGGAGACAAACAAACAAACAAGAGAGTCGTCAATTCAGAGTAAGTCTGATTCCCTGTAAAGACTTCTCTGTTGACGTCCACCCCCTGGCGCTCATATGACCTTATGCTGTTGCTAGCGCCGTAAAATCTGTGGGTACAAACGACACCCCTCTCACCTCAAGTCCGTCTCATAATTCATAAACGCGTTTGAAGCTAACTATCTCAGCAATCACTTGTTCGATTTTACCCATATTTTTAGGAAAATTCGAATTAGGGAGCTAATTAGCGATTCGTTACTTAATTACTCTTTATCATTAGTACATCACATTTAGTGCTTACAGTATAAATGAATAATCCAAACACGGAAAGATGAGTGCATTCTGGGGAGTACAAAAATAGAACAAAATGTGGCAAGAAGTGAGTAGTCTAAGCATTGGCCTACCTTTGTTCTGTGAGCGAGTCAGACGAGTCTTCACATGGGTTGATGACTACTCTTGGTTGGATGAACTGAAGTCCTTCCTTCTCCCAATTCTCGTCCTCCATACGTTTTCCAAGCGTTTCAAACTGCCACCAATAAAATTTGTCCACTCGAGATATCGCATTTTCTGTTAGCTGTTTGGCAAGTTTCTATTTACGGGTTGTATTTTGAGATACAATTGTGCCTTTGATCTTCGCCCAGACGAGTTCAGTTGGATTTAGATGGGAGTGATAGGGTGGCCACTGTAGGCAAATGTGTCCGTGCTGTTCCACAATTTGATCAACTTGAAGTATTTTGGCGTTTCTGATTTCTGTAACGAGCAAAAGGAGCTCGGGTTTAATCTGAGACCGTGCAAATGGTATGCTCTCTTGGTTGAGCCAATCTTTTATTTCCTCTTTCCTGCTTGCACTTGTTGGAATGTTGTCCTCTTCTTCCACTACGTTGTGATATGACGCATTATCCATCACTAAACAAGATGCTTTGTCCAGTGCAGGTCATATTTTTGGAATAATCCAAATTCAAAATATGTTGCCATTCCTTTCCTTGTGATAATCCCTGTTGTCACTGGAATTTGACTGGAAATTAGTTCTGTGTTTTCAAGTAAACCCTTTTCACTGCTTCCACAGTGTGCAATTATCAGTCTCTCACCTTTTCCAGCAGGAACTTGTCTTGTAATATGTCCATCCTTTCATTGCCATTCTTTTTGGAACACATGGTGAGCGTTTAGAAAAGTTTCGTCCAAGAAGAAAACCTCATCTCCTTTCTCACGGACGTCTTTCAACTGTCTCAAGTACTTACTTCTTAAAACAACAATAGGATTTCTTTCGCACAGTAAATTTTCCCACCATTTGATTTCCTGAACGTAAACCCAACACGTCTCACTGTTTTCCAAAGGCATTCATCATGTCTTCGATATGTTTATATCACGATTATCGGACAACCATCTTTTCAACTTTCTGAGAGGAACAAATTCATTTCTGTCAAACATCTGGACAATTACTCGTCGGACAACCTCCCTATGGAAACTGTCAGTCTTCAAAGGCCGGCCTCTCTTAGCTAGGAAAGTCCCTTCTCCCATTTCCTGCTGCTTTATCCATCTTGACAATGTGCTTCTGTTCCAACCTAAGGCATGCCGAGTTCTTTCTTTTGGATTCCCTCTATCATGGGACAAAGCTCCTCTCTTTGCCTCTCTAGTAAAATGAGAGTAGAGCTGAAGCGTAACCTTTTGATGAAGAGTGGAGAAAGTGTGTTTGGATGACTTCTTGTCCCTCATAGTGCAAACAAATCGTGGACACAAAGCGAATTCCATCACAAAACTTACAAAGGAACATCCAGTTATTGAAGTTCTTTTGTGAAATGATTCAAAGTTCCAATGCTAGACTACACCTCTGACTTGAGTTGCTGTGATGGAAGAAAGGAAGTCATAAAAATACCGATCTAGATCGAATGAATTTCGAGTCTCGCTCCACGTGCGCTAATGTAGTTGAGTAAACAATCCCGCGATTTGAGCAGTGAGCAGCCGAGGTTACTGGTGAGTTTTCCCTCCGCTCCACGTGCCCACGTGCTGTGACGTCCGTTCGGCGGATTGCTCACACCTAAGGGCTGTGCAGCATGAGGAGATGAACATATTGAAAGCTGTCGAATGTAAACAACTGATTGTACTAATGTTCCCACTGTTTGATCGGACGAAAGAGCTCGTCCACGGTCTGTACGACTTGTGGGAATTGTCTTCGAATGTCGGGAGTGGGGTACTGTAACTAGCCTACAGTGTCGACGTTGGTTTCTGTGGGGTGTTCCAACATTCCAGAACAAACTCTCAACTCCTCTCGGCTGATGGAGAGATGGCTGATGCTGATACCTCACTAAGATCAGGCGGTCAGTATCTTTTAAGAGTTCCTAGAAAAGGGGGTAAGAAATTAGCTGGAAAGATCGTTTGCCCACCTTGCTCCATCAGCTTGGAATTCTCTTCCCCAACCCTTGAGACATACAACATCTGAGTCTAAATTTTTTAAAAATGTCTTTAAAGACAAATTTAATGACATCATTTCTATATCAGTAGATTCACTTTCAGTACACTGTTATGAAAAGGACTATAATGTATCCATTTATGTATTTTGCGAATTGCATTGTGTGTATTATTTTATTATGTATTTGTATACATAGTACATGTGGGAGGAAGGAATTAGGGCTGGGGTGGGCCGGGAATGTGGGGGGGGGGGGGGTGCAAGGGAGTTCTAGAGATTCTCTGTGTGGGTGTGACAAACTCCGCGACTCCTCTCTGCGGGTCACATGAAGGTGTCTGCTCTTCTACTTACTTTGCCTTTTACTTTCTCCTCCTCTGTTGCCGTTAAGCGTCGAGGGGAGATGCAGTTTTCTATGGTAGGCCAGCTCCACAGCTCTTTCAGTTGTGATGTTATGTTTTCTCAGGGTTTCCTTGACACCCTCGATCCACCTTTTGCGTGGCCTTCCTCTTCCTTTATAGCCTGAGTGCTTGGTGTTGTAGGCTCTCGAGGCTGGCTGGCCAGGTGACATACGTAACAGGTGGCCAAACCATTTTATCCTCTGTCTTTCTATGTAACGCAGGCAGGACTCAGTGCCGATAGCTGCTCTTACTTCTTCATTTCTCTGCCTGTCTTGTCTTGTGATGTCAAGGGTTTTGCGGAGATATTTAATTTCGCATGCGGTGATTTTGCTTTCATGGGTTTTACTTAATGTCCAGGTCTGGCACTGATAACATAATGTTGGTATGAATATTGAGGTGATAAGCTGACTCTCTGTGTCCATGGTTGATAAATCTGACAGCAGGTTATACTTGAGCCCACCCCCCCCCCTCCCCCTCCCCCCGTCTCGAACTGACTTGACCTAGTTTGTACATCCTGGCTCTCCGCTCTCTGTGGGTCACGTGTGGCTTGTTGTGACGTCATGCATACTGTCTCTCTGTCCTTCCCTGCCCGCCCTCCACATCTCTCTCTCTCACTCTCTCTCCCTCTCACTCTCTCTCTCTCTCTCTCTCTCTCTCTCTCTCTCTCGCAGTATTTATCCGGAGACGTCCCCGACGGAGATAAACCAATCAAAATGCTTTGTGCCCCTAGACCAAGTAAAGGCCACAGATAGGGAAAGGGTGGGGGGGGGGGGGGTAAGTGCTTTACGGCGCTCTGAACTACATAAGATCATATGAGCCCATCGGGACACACCGAACATTTTCAGTTGGTAGGACATTTTGAATTTTGTCCTGGTGGCGGCCAAAGCATACACTTATTATCGATTTTAGACCACGAAGGGGTCTTTAAAGTGCGCACCTTGCACACGGGACCTCCGAGATTTTTCGCCCTTGTCCCAGAAGGCTAGGTGTAGATCTTTCCTTCCAGAAGATCAGGGGTGTGGCTGAAAGACAGCAGTAAGGAGGAGCCAAGGAGTAGCTGTAGAAAGGCTGCAGAAAGAGTCAAGAGCCCAGAGGAGGGGGCAAAGGAGGTGAGGGGGTGAGGGCAGAAAGAGGAGACGAAAGCAGACGATAGAAAATTGCTAGAGAAAAGGAAAGAAGGTGAAAAGAGACAATTTTAGAAAAGAGAATTTTTCCGTCTCTGCACAGATTTGAACCCGGGACCTTTTGAATGAGAGGCGCGCACCTTAACCTGTCGGCCACGAGAGTGCCCTTGGCGGGGCCTGTCAGGTGAGAAGGTCGGGGGGTGTTCTCAAGTGGTGGCTGTTTTACTGGTGCTTGGGGGGGGGGCTGAGTGGGAGAGAGAGAGAAGGGGGGAGATAGAGAGAGAGAGAGAGAGAGGGAGAGAGAGAGAGAGAAGGGGGAGAGAGAGAGAGGGAGAGAGAGAGAGAAAGAAAGAGAGAGAGAGAGAGAGAGAGAGAGAGAGAGAGAGAGAGAGAGAGAGAGAGAGAGAGGGAGAGCCAGAGCCAGAGACAGAGACAGAGACAGATAATGTCGGGGGTGGGGGGATGAATGGGGCTTACCTGTGAAGAAATGACGTCACAGCTGACAGACAGCCCACACAAGTACAGAACAAGCAATTAGCGCGCCTGCTCCACTGGCCGTTTCGCAATATCTGGGCATAAATTACAAGCCAGAAAGTAAACCTATGGTTAGAGCGGGAAATTGTCCCTGATCTTTGATTTAGTGGATGTCTACAGGCGACGATTTCAAAGCCAAAAGCAGCTATCAGCAGTGAGTTAGTGTCTGTAGATATCACCTTTGTACCCTAGCGCTGAGTGGGTCATGAGATGTGTGGTACAGAGGGAATGAAGGGGGCTTGTAAAAGTGTTGAACAACTGAAGGGACGGTTCTAAAACTGCATTTTATATATAGTAAATCTAAAGTGGGTGGTTGGCCGGTGCTTTGGAGTGGTTTGCTCCTTCTTTCCTATATCAAACATCTGTCGTCCTAATCTCTCCTTCTTTTTATGTTTGTTATTATCTTGTAACATCTCTACTCTTCCGAACTACAGGACATTATTGTGTTGCAAGTGACGTAAAACGTTTACCACAACTAAACAAGATCTAGACTATCAAATGGGTTATTGTATCGCAGTAAAGAATGTGCCTGTTGACTGTCGTGTTCTGCATGGTTCCTCGTGCTACTGATTGCGACTTCATGGAGGAAAAAACACACGGAGTCTAGAGAGACCTTTTCTTTAGATGTGCGTGTTTTTTACGTCCCCATAGAAACAGTTTACATCATTTAGGAGGCGGGCTTCCCACCCTGCCTGTCAGGGCCAACCAAAATGAGGCAACATTTGAGTTTCCAACCCCTAACTTTTTACATCATCATCATCAGCAGCAGCAGCATCAGCATCAGCATCAGCATCAGCATCAGCATCAGCATCAGCATCAGCATCAGCATCCGGTGCCTTGCCGACTAGCGTGGGCGATCATGGACCTCCACTTCACTCTGTCTTGCGCTGCAGCAATGGTGTCTGTTGTTCTTGCTGCTCCCAGCCATGTTGTCATCTTGTCCAGTATCTTTTCCCTCTGTCTACCTCTGCCTCTCTTTCTATCAAACTTGCCTGCTGTTACAATATTCTCCAATGTTTCTTTCCGCATTGTGTGTCCAATGAATTTTGCCTGTCGCTTTCATATATTCGTCATAAGCTGTCGTCTGCAATTTGCTTCAACCAAGACTTTTTCATTTATTTTTCTAGCTGACCATGGGAAACGCAGCATGCGTCTTATGAACTACAAGTCTGTCGCCTCAATTGTTCTTTCCAGCTGTCTATTGATTGTCCATGCTTCGCACCCGTAAAATATTGGTTCGATGTAACTTTCCAGTACTCCTTATTTCGTTTCCAGTGACAGATTGATGCTTGTGAGTATCTGTTTCATTTTGTGGAAGGTTGCTTTTGCTTGGCTAATGCGGCTTTTAAGTTTTGTGTGCCATGTCCCATCTGATTCTCGATAGCAGAGTTGTCAAACAACATCTGTCTGTAGATAACAAAGTTGTCACACAACATCTGTCTCTAGATAACAAAGTTGTCCAACAACATCTGTCTCTAGCTAACAAAGTTGTCAAACATCTGTCTCTAGATAGCAGAGTTGTCAAACAGCATCTCACGACAAGAGATCAGGGACCAGCCTACTTTGTCCATGTTGCTGATCTGCAACAGGTGGTGGTGGCAGAGACAAAAGGCGGTATCTGCATGAGGGGATGGTGGTGTTGTTTCACATAGAACCTTGTTGTTTCACACAGAACCTTGTTGTTTTGTCACATAGAACCTTGTTGCTCCAGAGTTGTGAGGTATGTGGTGGGCGTGGCATACAGCAACAGGCAGGAGAAAGAGAACACTTCCGGAAAGGTGAAAGATAATGTCGTGAATTCACAGAAACGGCTAATTGGCTCATCCCACATTGTTATATAGACGTTGTTTCTCTCTCTCTCTACCCCCCCCC
>NW_004797404.1:1412479-1413997 GCF_000002075.1 Aplysia californica | reverse complement strand
TACAGATACAGGACAGGTGTGACAGTACAGATACAGGACAGGTGTGACAGTACAGATACAGGACAGGTGTGACAGTACAGATACAGGACAGGTGTGATAGATACAGGACCTGTGGGTTTCTGGGTCAGGCTAGTAGCGCCATCTTTTGACTGAGAGAACGTCATAGGCGTGGACACAAGATGGCGCTGTTGGAAGACCCCCTGTCCTCCACCACCATCTCCCTCCTCGCCGACGACGGTTCCGACATTTTGACCAAAGTTTTTACATCTGAGAACCATGGACGGAGAAAGAACTTCAGTGAACCAACAACAGGAGGAGGGGAAGGAAGAGGAGGAGGGGGAGGAGGAGGGGGAGGAGGAGGACTGTCGAGAAGTGAGGCCACTCAGGTGACCTTCCTGCTCATCGCGGTCTTCATCCCCATCGTGTCTGGGATCGGGATCGCGGGGAATGTGATGAGCATCTGCGTGCTTCTGCGTCAGGGATTCGACAAAAGCTACAACGTCCTGATGGCGGCCCTGGCCCTCGCTGACTCCTCCTTCCTCTCCGCCATGTTCGCTTACGGCTTTGTCTCCGCCGCTGGCTTCCGCTACCCCCCCAAGGTCACGACCTTCCACTTTGTCTTCTTCGAGATTCTCCGCGTCCTTGACTACGGCGGGGGCTGGACGTCCTTCACCTTGCCCCTGCTCATCACGTCTGAGCGACTCCTGGCCGTCTTCTTCCCCATGAGTATATCCCGGCTCGTCTCCCCTAGAAAGACTTTTGTGTCTGTGCTGGCTGTGGCGGGAGTTCTGTACGGCATGATGATCTACCTGGTCGTGTTGTCCAGCCTGGGCTATGACCTGACCTCTGTCTCCAACAACGCCTCCAGCAGCCCCGGCTACATCGAGCTGGCCGTGTTCCGGAACTCTCTCGACAGCACGGCAGCCATCACCAGCTTCAGCACAGTTCTCTTCGGCCCCTTCCCGATCTGCTACGTGTTCACCGGCTGTGTCGTCCTGTCCCTCAAGATCAAGATGGCGAGCCGGAGGCGGAGTCAACTGACCCGTGGTCACTCCAAGCAGTCTGGCAGCGCCACACGCGTCACAGGCACCCTCCTGGTCGTCTGCTTGTTCTACACCGTGTGCAGCACGTTCGTGTTTCTGCTCCACTCTGACGTCATCCGCAGCCTGTACAGCGGCGCCGACCAGGGCCTGACGGAAGTGGTGCTGCAGGAAGTGGTCAACGTGGTGGCTCTGCTCAACAGCTCCGTCAACTTCCTCATCTACATCGTGATGAACAAGAACTTCCGGGCCACGTTTGTCTCCATCCTGGCGTCTCTCTTCATCCGCGGCGCCACAGCGGCACAGAGGCATGGACCGCGCTAACAGAACACGCGTACTTGTCCACCCCCTTCTGGCATTAAAAAGAACATTATTCACCATCAAAATTTAAAAAAATAAAACATTCCCGTTGATCTCATTTGAAACAATCCAAGTACAAAATGGCGAAAGTTTTTCCTCTCCACAGACCCCCCCCCCC
>NW_004797404.1:1410830-1411328 GCF_000002075.1 Aplysia californica | reverse complement strand
TCCACATGTCTGTGTCTTACTTAGCTCCACATGTCTGTGTTTGTCTTACATAGCTCCACGTGTCTGTGTGTGTCTTACATAGCTCCACATGTCTGTGTGTGTCTTACATAGCTCCACATGTCTGTGTGTGTCTTACATAGCTCCACGTGTCTGTGTCTTACACAGCTCCACATGTCTGTATGTCTTTGTGTTTCGATGAATCAATTATCGTACACTTTATACAGTTGCAGAAATGGTGCATGTGTAACAACATCAAATGTATTCAGATACAAGAGCTTTCCAGAAGGAAAGTACTAGACTCTAAAACTACCGCCTGGCGTTAGAGCAAAAGTCCACAGTCTCCCACAAGTGTAAGATTTCCTCACGACACCCTCGTGCACACTGATGACATCACACAGTCATACATTGTTACAGAACAGAACAGCATGAAGAAACGATACTGAGAGAACATGATAAATACTGAGAGAACGTAATAGATACTGAGAGAACATAATAGAT
>NW_004797404.1:1408916-1410058 GCF_000002075.1 Aplysia californica | reverse complement strand
CCCCCAATCCACGGAGTTTCGTTTCCCCATTGATCTCCACCAGAACGTAGGCCGACAGTTTCTGGGACTGTACAGGGTATCGACGGAAGTAGTCGGGCGACATTTCGGCTCCATTTGAACATCGATCTTGACCAAAAGTTTTCTGTAATCGTGTCCGAAGTAGGACGAGGTGAACTTTCTTCCGTTGGCGCTCGTGCTTGTTCCAGACGTCGCCGGCATTGGTTTGTTTTAGTAAGTGTTTTACGCCGCTCACAACTGCAAAAAGGTCATATGAACGCCAACGGGTGGATGTCAACAGAGAAGTCCAAACGGGGAATCAGACTTACTCTGCTCACCTCTCTAGTCTCAACAGCACAAAGTCTGCTTCAACTATCAACCCCGGAAATAGCGGGTCACAAGAGAGTGACAAACATACAAAAGAAGTAGAGGAAAAATGATTTTTTTGGGTAAGTGTTTTACGGCGCCCGCAACTGCATAAGGTCTTCTGAGCACGTGGGACACATTAAGCATTTTCAGTGGGTAGGAAATTTCGAATTTTCTGCGGGTGGCTATCGAAGCCTACTCTTATCGATTTTAGACCTCCAAGGGATCTTGAACGTGCACAACTTGCTTACGGGACCTCCGAGTTTTTTTGCTCTTGTCCGAGAAGGCTAGGTGTAGATCTTTCCTACCAGAAGATCAGGGGTGTGGCAGAAAGACAGCAATGAGAAGGAGCCAAGGAGTAGCTGTAGAAAGACTGCAGAAAGAGTCAGGAGTCCAGAGGAGGGGACAAAGGAGGTGAGGGGATGGGGGCAGAAAGAGGAGACGAAAGCAGACGACAGATCATTGCTAAAGAGCAGATACAATAGTTCTCCCAGAAACACATCTAAGAATAAATACAAACAAACTTTCAACAATACGCAGGTTGAAGAACAGAAAGCAAAAACAAAGGAAAAAACGAATTAAAGAATAAATCAATAAACTACAAAAGCTGCATCCTATTACGTGACATTGCTCTTATTACAGCTCTCTGCCATGATGAAAGGACACAGGCTCTGGGCGCTGTACACATACAGGAGACATCACAGGCTCTGGGCGCTGTACACATACAGGAGACATCACAGGCTCTGGGCGCTGTACACATACAGGAGACATAACAGGCT
>NW_004797404.1:1407099-1408816 GCF_000002075.1 Aplysia californica | reverse complement strand
TTCTATAGCACTCAACCCCGATTAAAGTACACAGGCTCTGAGCGCTTTACAATACAGTACAACGTACAACAGTAACATGAAACGTTGTGTTCTGACCAAGGGAAAATCTCTCCAATTCATTTCCATCTTATTAATTTAAAAACAGAAATGGCTTCAGCTGACATTTGAATGAAACAAAAGATTTGATGTCTCTTATTAAAGTACTTGGCTAAGCATTCCAGATTCCAGATCTTGGGGCCTTGGTATTCAAATGCCCTTTCACCCACTGTTTTAACGTTCATTGATAGACAAAGAAATTTCTTTTTGTCAGCTGATGACATTAAACTGCGAGTTGGAATGTACAGTCTCAACAGATTTGATAAATGTGATGGCGAATTATCGGATCATCCAACCGCAGACACAAAAGTTGACCAGCAGACGGAGACAGAGATGTAGAATGTACAGATACTATAATACACCTGCTTCCCACACTTAGCACAGATGGAACGGGGGAACTATCAACAGACACCAACAGACTTGATCGAAAGCTACTCTCTCTCTCTCTCCCTCTCTCTCTCTCTCTCTCTCTCTCTCTCTCTCTCTCTGTCTCCCCATCCCTCTGTCTGTCTCTCCATCTCTCTATCTTTCTGTCTGTCTGTCTCTCCATCTCTCTCTGTCTGTCTCTCCATCTCTCTCTGTCTGTCTCTAAATCTCTCTCTATCTTTCTGTCTGTCTCTGCACCTCCCCATCTCTCTCTCTGTCTGTCTCTCCATCTCTCTGTCTGTCTGTCAGTCTGTCTCTCTGTCTGTCTCTCCATCTCTCTGTCTGTCTGTCAGTCTGTCTCTCTGTCTGTCTCTCCACCTCTCTGTCTCTCTGTCTGTCTGTCAGTCTCTCCACCACTCTGTCTCTCTGTCTGTCAGTCTCTCCACCACTCTGTCTCTCTGTCTGTCTGTCTTTCCACCTCTCTGTCTCTCTGTCTGTCTCTCTCTACTCAGTCCGCCTGTGTCTCTCACGGTTGGCACACGGTCGTACGCGCAGTTGTCCCTCACGCGCACCAGTTTCTCGCGAGGAGTGAGTGAGGGAGTGTGGAGTGAGTGAGGGAAGGGAGCAAGTACGAGCGACTCACGCGCGAGCCAAGGTGCGCTGTGTGGTGGCGGTGTGAGTGAGCAGGGCGGGCCAGGAGTCGTGAGTCGGGAGTGAGTGGATGGATGTTGTACCCTGTGGCTCAACTCTTGGATATAGATCAATTTCTGTGAGTGCCTTGGATAGACCGATCTTCTGGATAACTAGCGCGGAGGAGGAAATCTCTTGAAGGTAAGACAGGGAGGAGTGGACGAGTGGAAGAGTGGGGGAGTGGAGGGGAGGAGGTGTGGGAGAGTGAAGGAGTGATGGAGTGGACAAGTGGAGGAGTGTAGAGGTGGAGGAGTGGGGGAGTGGAGGGGAGGAGGTGTGGGAGAGTGAAGGAGTGATGGAGTGGACAAGTGGAGGAGTGTAGAGGTGGAGGAGTGTAGAGGTGGAGGAGTGTAGAGGTGGAGGATGGAGGGGAGGAGGAGTGTAGAGGTGGAGGAGTGTAGAGGTGGAGGAATGTAGAGGTGGAAGAGTGTAGAGGTGGAGGAGTGTAGAGGTGGAGGAGTGTAGAGGTGGAGGAATGTTTTTTTCCAACATAATCGTTTTCTGTTGAAGAAATTTTCTTTCGAAACGTTTTCTTAGCGGGACTGTGTGTGTGTGTGTGTGTGTG
>NW_004797404.1:1405171-1406999 GCF_000002075.1 Aplysia californica | reverse complement strand
TATATATCTCCTTCTTTCCAATCAAACATCTATCGTCCATATTCTCTCCTTCTTTCCAATCAAACATCTATCGTCCACATATATATATATCTCCTTCTTTCCAATCAAACATCTATCGTCCATATATATCTCTCCTTCTTTCCAATCAAACATCTATCGTCCATATATATATGTATATATCTCTCCTTCTTTCCAATCAAACATCTATCGTCCATAGATCTCTCCTTCTTTTATTTTTGTGTTTATTACTCTCTTGTGACACCTCTAATCTTCGGCACTTACACGACCTTATTGTGTTGCAAGTGCCGTAAAACACTTACTAAAACTAAACTTGTTTATTTTTTTCTCTGTTGTTTCTGTGTGTCTGTTTTACGTTTCCTCAACATAAAATTGACCGTTATAAAATTATTTTGTCGACAATGTGATTCTCTTTACTCAAACAAACACTTTGCGCGCCCCCCTCTCCTTTTTCTCCCCTGAAAAGAAGCGATTAAAAGCGCCCCCCCCCCCTTTTTTTTTCACCTCTGTCTCTGTCATTAGACTGTGTCTGCGGGTGGTTGGCGGGTGCTCTGGTGTGGTTTGTTCCTTCTTTCCTATCACACATCTAGCGTCCATATTCCTTCTTTCCCATTAAACATCTATCGTCTGTATCTCTCCTCCTTCTTTCCTATCAAACATCTATCGTCCATATTCTCTCCTCCTTCTTTCCTATCAAGCATCTATCGTCCACATCTCTCCTCCTTCTTTCCTATCAAACATCTATCGTCCACATCTCTCCTTCTTTCCTATCAAGCATCTATCGTCCACATCTCTCCTCCTTCTTTCCTATCAAACATCTATCGTCCGTATCTCTCCTCCTTCTTTCCTGTCAAACATCTATCGTCCATATTCTCTCCTCCTTCTTTCCTATCAAGCATCTATCGTCCACATCTCTCCTCCTTCTTTCCTATCTAACATCTATCGTCCATATCTCTCCTCCTTCTTTCCTATCTAACCTATCGTCCATATAACTCTCCCCCTTCTGAACTTTCCTATCTAACGTCTATCGTCTTTATCTCTCCTCCTTCTTACCTATCACACATCTATCATCCATCTCTCTCCTCCTTCTTTGTGTTTCTTGCTCTCCTGTAACATCTCTCATCTTCTGCACACACAGAAAAGATATGACCATATTGTATTGCTAGTGCCGTAAAACTCAAGTACTAAAACTAAAACTACGACTGTGCCTACTCTGATGGTATTACGCTGTAGGCCGTTCTCTCATCGTTAGCCCACAGATTGATAGTTAAGCCAGGGAAATTAGGTGCGGAAATTTGGCAAATTTCCTCAATTGGTTTCCCCGTTTAGCACCTCTAGTGCACACACACTGTCTAATCTGTTCATTGTCCTGGGTTATTAGCGGGTTAGCTTAGCAGGCTCTGTCCTCATACTTTTAATAATAATAATAATAATAATCCAGAATTATTATAACAACAACAATAATTACTACTAATAATTATTTTTAAAATATTTTATACATGTTTATATACAGGGTCATTATCGTTTCCGTGCGTTTCTCTGCACTCAAACAAACTAACAAACAAACAAACGAACAAACAAACAAATGCACGACATGGGGGTGGTAAGCTTTATCTCTATACACAGTTTCCCCTTTTTCTTGTTTGTTACATTCTCTGTCTTTTTTTTCTCGTGTTTTTGTTTGGTTCTTAACTATGGCGTCTTAATTAGCGTATGCGTTCACTTTTCTTGTTGTTTTTGTTGTTGTTGTTGTTGTTGTTCTGTTGTTGTTATTGTTGTTGTTGTTGTTGTTGTTGTTGTTGTTCTTCTT
>NW_004797404.1:1403747-1404720 GCF_000002075.1 Aplysia californica | reverse complement strand
CTCCTCCTCCTCCTCCTTTTTTATGTTGTTTGTTACTCTCTTGTAACACCTATTCTTCTGGCGCTCTCATGACCTTTTGCAGTTGCGAGCGCCGTAAAACCTCTTCTATAACTAACAAAACATTTTTTTGGATTGCGTGTAATCTGATAAATTGTTTGGTTGGTTGGTAGGATAAATTGTTTGGTTGGTTGGTAAGATAAATTGTTTGGTTGGTTGGTAAGATAAATTGTTTGGTTGGTTGGGACGCGATCCGATAAAATAACGTTCGGTGTCCCTGATTTGCTTTTGAAAAATTTGTCAAGTCTGCGACGGTATCGAAAATAAACTACCCCGTCTTGAAGACATGGGGACTTTGTTGCCCGTGGCAAGATCACAACTAGATCTAGTACTAGGGATTTTCTTCTCTCGCGACCTGTCTGTGGCACGGAATTTGCTAACGTCTCTTCTCTACTCTTTTTTTTCTGTCTGTCGCTCGCTCAACTCCCAATTACGCATGTCCTGTCTGTCTGTCTCCCCCGCCCCCACAACATATCCCTTTCACTCTCTCGTCCCTATCTTACCACTTTTTCTTATTATCTCTATCTCTCCTTCTCTCCCATTATCTCGGTCTCTCTCATTACCCCTATCTCCCACTTTTTCTTTATCTCATTACTTTCTCTCTTTCTCTCTCTCCCTCTCTCTCTCCCTCTCTCTCTCTCTCTCTCTCTCTCTCTCTCCCCCCTCTCTCTACCTCTCTCCCCCCCTCTCTCTCCCCTTCTCTGCCCCCCACCCCTCTCTCCCCCCTCTCTCTTTTTCACTCTGTCGTGCCAGAGCTGAATAGATAAAAGTCAAAGATGCCAGTTCACCACAATATCTTGTCCGTTCATTGTCGGGGAAGTTACACTTTGTTGTCCGCGCCTTTTGTGTCTACGTTTGAAAAAATGGCTATTTTTGTCTTTGTTGGGTTTTTAAAAAGTCTGTGTCAATGACTGAA
>NW_004797404.1:1399848-1400925 GCF_000002075.1 Aplysia californica | reverse complement strand
CCCCCCCCCTCTTCTTCCTGTGTTGTTTCTGTGAGGGTGGTTGGTGTGGTTTGCTTCTTCTTTCATTTTTTAACGTCTATCGTCCTTATCTCTCCTCCTTTTTGTGTTTGTTACTCTCTTGTAACGCCTCTATTCTTCGACACATAATATATTACTTTATTGTGTTGCAAGTGCCGTAAAACACTTACTAAAACTAAATACTTCTATTGTCCTTGTTTCTTCTCCTTTTGTGTGTTTGTTGCTGAGCTCTCTAATTTTCGTCACTTATATGACCTAATTGTGTTACAAGTGCCGTAGAACTTTTGTTAAGATCAAAACAAACAACAGTTTACTTTTACTCTGAGATCTATACGCACGTTATTATGTTGCCTGGGCTCTGTCTTGTTTCCCCCAACACTTCCTCGTTGGTGAGTGACCCTGTATGTCCATCTGACCCCCAGAGGTCACTCACTCTCTGCGTGTGACAAGCACACTGTCAGTGACTCACGCAACACCACGTGGGTGGTTGGCGGGAGCTCTGGTGTGGTTTGCACCTTCTTTCCTATCAAACGTCTATCGTTCTTTTCTCTCCTCCTTCTTATTTTGTGTTTGTTACTCTCTTGTACTTACTTTTCTTCATCCGTCCTCTTGTACCTCTAGGGCGTCGAGCGGAGAAAGAGCTTCCTGTCTCTGGCAAGTTTGAATGCCTGGCTGGGTGGGATATTGTTTGTTACTCTCTTGTAACACCTCTAATCTTCGGCACTTGTATGACCTTATTGTGCGGCAAGTTTCGTAAAACTCTTACTAAGACTAAGACTGATTTGTGTCGCCGCTTTCTTAATCCTATTTCTACATCTATTTCCTTTTGTCCTGTCCTTTCCTACAGCTCTTCATTTCTTATTCTATCCCCCTGCCTCCTTCTTAGAATACTCCTCGTACATCTGTTGATGCAAGTCTTGAGACACAATATTGTGTGTTGTGCTTGCTTGGGACATCCTAAACACACGTGATCACGTGATCCTGATGTTACTTCGTGTGAACGAAAGCTGTTATCTGATCTCTCTCTCTCTCTCTCTCTCTCTCTCTCTCTCTCTCTCT
>NW_004797404.1:1397975-1399241 GCF_000002075.1 Aplysia californica | reverse complement strand
ACACACACTCACACACACCCGCCACCACTGTCTTCTTCAATGAAAAAAAAAATTATAAGATTATAATGACATTGTTTGTTTTATTCGGTCGACTGTCTTAGAAGACATTTTTCTTCTCAGTGGTGGCAAGCCGTCTCAGGAAATTTCCGACTGTAATGTGATATGATATGTGCAGTCTCCCTGGGTCAGTGGGTCCCATGAGCAAGACTGAGTGTATGTCGTAACTCGTAATCTCCCTTTGTCCCAGCGAATGAATGGGATTTCTTTACCTCGGGTCAGTTGTTGGTGAACGTTTCATTTATCGTGGAACGAGCCAGTCTATAGCGCGGTCAAACATTCGTGGTGCAACTTATCCCCAAATCTCTGTAAGGTGAATCATTGTCCTCCATACTTAGCTCAGCAGTTTGTATCCATTTGTCTTAACTTATATCCTTTGTCCCAGTGAATGGGTCCCATCAACCTTTGTCCCAGTGAATGTGTCCCATGAGCCTTTGTTGTTTCTGTCTTTCCTGGCATGTTTTAGCCAAAAGTCTGTGATACAAGATGGCACAAAGATCCCGTGGTGGTTGGCGGGTTCTCTGGTGTGGTATGCTCCTTCTTTCTTATCAAACATCTATCATCCTTATCTCCCCTCCTTCTTGTTTTGTGTATGTTACTCTCTTGTAACACCTCTAATCTTCGGCACTTATATGACCTTATTTATTGTGTTGTCAGTTCCGTAAAACTCTTACTAAAACTAAGACTGATTAGCTGTTATTGGTGGGTGGTTTGTTTCTTCTTTCCTATCTGACTATCAAACGTCTATCTCCCCCCTCCTGTTTTAGTAGAGGTTTTATGGCACTCGCAACTGCATAAGGTCATATGAGCGCCAAGGGGTGGATGTCAACAGAGAAGTCCAAACGGGGAATCAGACTTACTCTGCTCACCTCTCTAGCCCCAACAGCACAAAGTCTACTTCGACTATCAAGGCGCCCCGGAAATAGCAGTTCACAAGAGAGTGACAAACAATCAGAAGATAATAATACTACTCTACAGTCACAGCCCCAAGTCGAATGTCTGGCACTCAGGTGTATACAATATATGACCTATTTATTATGTCGCAAGTGCCGTAGAAGTATTGCGAAAGCTTAATGCATAGCTACCGTTCCCGATTCTTGTCGTTCCGTTATTATGAACACCTTCTGTGACACTTTTGGACCGGTGTGTGTTTACCGAGGGCTCTGTCTGCTCATGGCACGGACCTGCAGGTGGTTGGAACCCCCCCCC
>NW_004797404.1:1389145-1390319 GCF_000002075.1 Aplysia californica | reverse complement strand
GGCTCTCGTGGCCTAGAGGTTAACGTGTTCTCATTACATTCAAAGGTCCCGGGTTCGAATCCGGGTAGCGACGGAAGCAATTCTTCTCTAAAACTGTCTCCTTTCAGCTCCTTTCCTGCTCTCTACCAATGTTCTGTCGTCTGCTTTCGTCTCCACTTTCTGCCCCCACCCCCTCAACACCTTTGCCCCCTCCTCTGGGCTTCTGACTCTTTCTGCAGCCTTTCTACTGCTACTCCTTGGCTCCTTCTTACTGCTGTCTTTCAGCCACACCCGTGATCTTCTGGTAGGAAAGTGTAGTAACATTTTACCTTTCAACAATAGCAAAAAAAGAAAAGAAAAAAAGAGCCCAACCAAAATTCAACAATAGAAAAAAACTCCAACCAAACCAAACCCCAACAGCCGCGTGTAAATGAGTCAAATTTTGGAGCAGTGGCAAGGTGAGAGACAGCTGATGACAGGACGACGTACATTTTACGAGGCGGGGCGCACATCGTGAGGCTGACAGATCAAAGGCTCCTGTCTCTTACGTCATCCAGAGCATCACATGCGTGCAGAATATGTGTGTGTTCGAATGGAGGCGTCTTCTTCGATTGCAGGTCTTACCTGTGGGTGCTTGGCCGGTGCTCTGGTGTGGTTTGCTCCTTCTGTCCTGTCAAACATCTCTGGGGGCCATCGTGGTCTATAGGTAAAGGTGTTCGCCTCTCATTCAAAAGTCCCGGGTTCGAAGCCGGGTAGTTACCAAAAATCTTTCTTCTCTAAAATTGTTTCCTTTCACCTCCGTCCCTGCTCTCTAGCAATGTTCTGTCGTCTCCACTTTCTGCCCCCCACCCCCTCACCTCCTCTGCCCCCTCCTCTGGGCTCTTTCTTGCAGCCTTTAAATTTCTACTGCTACTCCTTGGTTCCTTCTTACTGCTGTCTTTCAGCCACTCCCCTGATCTTCTGGTAGGTACACCTAGCCTTCTCGGACAAGGGCAAAAAATCTCTGAGGTCCCGTGTGCTGGTTGTGCACGTTAAAGATCCATTGATGGTCTAAAATCGATGAGAGTAGGCTTCGGCCGCCACCCGTGCAAAATTCAAAATGTCCTACCAACTGAATATGTTACGTGTTTCCCGGGCGTTCATATTATGACCTTATGCAGTTGCGAGCGCCGTAAAACGCTTAGCAACCCCCCCC
>NW_004797404.1:1386385-1387791 GCF_000002075.1 Aplysia californica | reverse complement strand
AATGTTAGTAGATTTATGGCTGATTGAAACACTAACAGGACAATGTTTGTAGATTTATGGCTGATTGAAACACTAATAGGACAATGTTAGTAGATTTATGGCTGATTGAAACACTAACAGGACAATGTTTGTAGATTTATGGCTGATTGAAACACTAATAGGACAATGTTAGTAGATTTATGGCTGATTGAAACACTAACAGGACAATGTTAGTAGATTTATGGCTGATTGAAACACTAACAGACAGGCCAATGTGTCTATATATATGTGTGGTTGAAGTCTCCATCTTACCACTTGCGTGTTGTTGGCGCATCGCCAGGGCACTTGTGAATACAGGGAGGTGTTGCATCTTCACTGGCAGGTCAAAGGTCAAAGTTCGCTGAGAACACAATAGGGTCGCTGCATCTCCGGCAGGTTGGCAGATAATTAGGTCATTCTGTTTTCTTACGTTCGAGAAGTTTGCAGGCTTGCCTTTTTCTTTTCTTTGATCGTGAGGTTGTGGGTTCGGGGGTTCGAGCCTCAGCTCGGTCCGACCAGAGAGGGTTTACAGTCCGACGTTGTGTCCTTGGGAAAGTCACTTCACACGAATGTCCCACTTGGCTCGGTCCTTTCGGAGATGGATGTTAAACTCGGAAGTCCCGCCTCTTAAATATCCTGACAGTGTTGATAGGGGCATTAATCCTATACCGTGGGTGGTTGGTGGGTGCTCTGGTGTGGTTTGCTCCTTCTTTCCTACCAAATATCTGTCGTCCTGATCTCTCCCCCTTCTTTAAAAAAAAAATTGTTACTCTTTTGTAAGACCTCTAATCTTCGGCACTTATATGACCTTAAAGTGTTGCAAGTGCCGTAATACTCCTATTAAAGCTTTTTAAAATAAACCTATATCATTTCACCATTTCAGCTTTTCTTTGGCAATAGTTCTAACACTTGTGTTTGTAGTAGTAGTAGTAGCAGGTGTTGTAGTTGTAGTGGTAGTGGTGATCGTCATCATAGTGATAGTAACGGTAGCAGCAACTACAGGCAGTAGTAGTAGTAGCAGTAGCTGCAACAGCAGCAGCAGCAGTAGTTGAAGTAGTAGTAGTAGTAGTAGTAGTAGCAGTAGCAGTAGTAGCAGCAGCAGCAGCAGCAGCAGCAGCTATCGGCAGCAGTCATAAATATTGTGAAAAGAAAGCGCCCAAAAAGCCAATAAGCCAATAAGGAATGGATTAGACCAAGTTCAAACAAACGAAGCGCCGGTGGACTTCAGCTCTTGGTCGAAGCGATTAAACTGCGATAAACGGACAAACGAACAAAAATCAAATCTCAGCTAGCTTCTCTCTCTCTCTCTCTCTCTCTCTCTCTCTCTCTCTCTCTCTCTCTCTTTCCCTCTCCCTCCCTTCCCCCCCCCTCTCTCTCTCTCTCTGTCT
>NW_004797404.1:1381543-1382837 GCF_000002075.1 Aplysia californica | reverse complement strand
CCCCCATTTTCTCCCCTCCCTTTCTATATAAAGCTGCCAAGATGTAGAAACAAAGAGGACCCCCCCTCCCCTTTTTCCCCACCCTTTTAATCTCCTTATTAAAAAAAAAAATTGTAATAAAAAAGCAGCAACCCCACCCCTTCCCTAAAAACAACGAGAACAACAAGAAAACCAACCAAAGAGTTGTGGGTGGTTGGCGGGTGCTCTGGTGTGGTTTGCTTCTTCTTTCCTATCAAACTTCTATCATCTTTATCTCGTCTTCTTCTTTTTTATGTTCGTTACTCTCATGTCTCCTGTAACACCTGTTGTCTTCTGGCGCTCCTATGACCTTATGCAGTTGCGAGCGCCGTAAAACCTCTACTAAAGCTAAAAACCAACCAAAGAATTTTTTTTAAGGAAAAGGTAAGACAGCAACGATCACAACGACTGGTCGCTTTTAAGCACAACAAGGGGGCTATCCCGAAAAATGCTGTTTTGAGAAAATCGAAGGTAAAGTTTTTGCCTCTTGTTCAGTTTCTTTAAAAGACAAGGAGAGTTTTCTCTATAACCAAACAAATATACACACACACACCTAAGAAGACTTAGAATTGACTTTGTCCCCATCATTGATCTTATGATGTCAGCCAATTGAAGCAATAAAGGTGTTTGGTTGTTCTATATTTTGTTGTCGTCTGACACACTTTGGTGGACACTGATTACGCGTTTGTAGTTCTACTTCTCCTTCTCTCTTTCTCTCTCTCTCTCTCTCTCCCCCTCTCTCTCTATCTCTCCCTTTCTCTTTCTCTCTCTCCTTTTCTCTCTTTCTCTTTCTTTTTCTTTTCTGCTCTCTATAATATCCCTCTCTTTCTCTTTCTACCTCTCTCCTTCTTTCTCAATTTCTCTTTCTATCTCTCTCCTTCTCTATCTCTCTCCTTCTCTCTCTACCTTTCACTATCTATTTCTCTTTCTCTGTCTCTCTACTTCTCTCTCTATCTTTCTCTCTTTCTTTAGAAACAGCTGAATATATCACCAACCTCCCACTGTATTGGAGCAGAAGAGTCATAGCTTTGTTAAAAACCCATAGCCTTCCATTAAATAACAATTTCTATCGGTGGAAATTAACTAACTCGCCCTTATGTGAGAGGTGTGACTCTAATGAAATTGAAGATGCATTTCGCTTCTTTTTCTATTGTTCACACTTTGTCCATAAAAGGAATTTGTTAATTCCTCCGAGCCTGACTCAGCCCAGTGACAGAAATATGCAATGTTTGACTCATGATAAGATATATATATATGTGTGTGTGTGTGTGTGTGT
>NW_004797404.1:1374796-1376606 GCF_000002075.1 Aplysia californica | reverse complement strand
TTCCTCCTCCTCCTTCTCCTCCTCCTCCTCCTCCTCCTTCCCCTTCTCCTCCTCGTATTCCTATTACCAAAAACATCATCAATAAAAAACTACTTCATGTGTAAACGACCGGCGTAAAGCACTCATTATAAATGTTGAAATTTCCGCTATCAAATAATTCTATGTCCTCTCTGTGAACGTAGGCTGACATCGATATGTCGCGACCTCAGTGCTTTCTTGGCCTATCTCTATTTCGTTTGACAATGAAAATGTGACTTCTTCTTGACCCTTTCCGTACTCCCTGGGGTCATTTTGTACCCCTGGGGTTGTATTCTTCACATTTTAGAATACTTCTAGTGCTAAGATCTCTTTGAAACTTTCAGTATTTCTCAAAAAATCGTTTTGACAGACTTCTATGCAAAGCGTACGGATCGGATTAACGAGTAAATGTCCTCTTTGGAAAGTGGTTGCACAGAGTTCCCTACGTCGTATGGATACGATTGTAAAGCACGACGTACGGATAGGGTTAAGTGGTGGCACAGAGTTCCCCACGTCGTATGGATACGATAGTAAAACACGACATACGTTTATGTGTGTGTGTATGTATGTGTATGTGTGTGTTTGTGTGTGTGTGTATTTGTGTGTGTGTATGTGTGTGTGTGTGTGTGTGTGTGTTGTGTATGTGTCTGTTTGTGTATGTGTGTGTATGTGTATGTGTGTGTGTATGTACGTGTATGTGTGTGTATGTGTGCGTATGTGTGTGTATGTGTGTGTGTATGTACGTGTATGTGTGTATGTATATGTATGTGTGTGTGTGTGTGTGTGTGTGTGTGTGTGTGTACGTGTGGTGTGTGTGTATGTGTATGTGTACGAGTGTGTCTGACAAAGCACTGAGGTCGCGCGCGATGTATACATGATCTCACACAGCTGACTGTCATCTGGGCCGGCCATCGCTGTCTGCTGACATCACACTGCGGAATGCTCGAGTTTGATTGCAAGTGCTGTGTCACATTGCTACTCACTACTCACACATTTAATCAGAAGAACTTTGTTACATTATGTACATGTATCGAATTATTTGTTGTGTTTTTGTGTGTTTGTTGTTGTTGTATCTTTTGTTTAATTTTGTAATTGTCAGCGTCGTCTGTTTGTCGATTACTTCGTGTGATGGTGTCCAAAAAGCAATTTGGTGGGTGCTTGGCGGGTGCTCTGGTGTGGTTTGCTCTTTCTCTTCTATAAATAAAGAATCTATCGTCCTTATCTGCTCTCCTTCATTCTTTATGTTTGTTACTTTATGACCTTATTGTGTTGCAAATGCCGTAAAACCCGTACTAAAACTTTGAAAAAGCGATGTACATAGATTTGCTACTTCAGATTTGTGTTCGTCTGTTCTATGATCTAAAACGCGGGTGGGGTCTCTCGTGGCCTAGAGGTTTTAGTGTTGGCCTCTCATTCAATAGGTCCCGGGTTCGAATCCGGGTAGCGACGGAATATTTTTTCTCTAAGATGTTCTCCTTTCATCTTCTTTCCTGCTCTCTAACATTGTTCTGTTGTCTGCTTTCGCTTCCACTTTCTGCCCCTCCCCCCTTTGCCCCCTTCCTCTGGGCTCCTGCCTCTTTCTGCAGTCTTTTTACTGCTACTCCTTGGCTCCTTCTTACTGCTGTCTTTCAACCACACCCCTGATCTTCTGGTAGGGAAGATCTACACCTAGCCTTCTCGGACAAGGGCGAAAAATCTCGGAGTTCCCGTGTGCTAGTTGATTCTCTCACTTCTTCTCCTCCTCTGCCTCCTCTGCCTCCTCCTCCTCTGCCTCCTCCTCCTCCTCCTCCTC
>NW_004797404.1:1371697-1372851 GCF_000002075.1 Aplysia californica | reverse complement strand
CCAACTGAAAAAGTTTAGTGTGTCCCGCGCGCTCATATGACCTATGCAGTTGCGAGCGCCGTAAAACACTTACAAAAACAAAACAAAACACTTTTGCACTCTACACCAACGCTTGATCTCACACCGTGAAGAGAATGTCATTCCCAATGCTCAACGAAATATTATATTATAGGAAAACCGAGTGGGTGGTTGGCGGGTGCTCTGGTGTGGTTTGCTCCTTCTTTCCTATCAAACATCTATCGTCCTTTTCTCTCCTTCTTTTTTATGTTTGTTTCTCTCTTGTAACATCTCTAATCGTATGGCGCTCATATGACCTAATGCAGTTGCGAGCGCCGTAAAACATCTACTAAAACTAAAAGAAACCCGAATTTCGGTGATTTCTTGAAACTGCAGTGATTAAGAAAAAGGCGTTTTGTCAGCGGACGGCAGTACTGACCGAAGTGTTTTGAGGCCATTCCCAAAGGGGGGAGGGGGATATTAACATGTTCTTATGCACAGTAGAATTCTTACGATCGTCACTTTACCTCTACTTCTTTTGTATGTTTGTCACTCTCTTGTGAACTTCGTTTAGACTTCTCTGTTGACATCCTCCCCTTGGCGCTCATACGGCCTTATGCAGTTGCGGGCGTTGTAAAACCTCTACTAAAACTAAAACAAACGAACGTACGTCTTTGGCTCGGCTCGACAAGATGTTGAACGTGAACGAACAGACGTAGGTCTTTGGCTTAGCAGCGTCTCGCCGGCATGTTCACGAGTGGCTGTCTTAATCCTCATTTGTGGCTGCATTGTTGTACAATATGAGTCGTCACAGTCACACGCTAGCTTTTGTCGTCGTGTGGTGTGGAGGCGTTCTCTGTTTCTCTTTCTATCTCTCTCCTTCTTCTACCTTTATCTCTCCTTCTATCTCTTTCTATCTCTCTCCTTCTCCTTCTATTTCTCTCTCTTTCCGTGTATCTCTTTCTATCTCTCTCCTTCTCCGTCTCTCTTTCTTTCTCTCTCCTTCTCTCTCTCTGTCTCTCTCCGTCCTTCTCTCTCTGTCCTTCTCTCTCTCTCTCTCTCTCTCTCTCTCTGTCTCTCTCTTTCTCTCTCTCCCTCTGTCTCTGTCTCTGTCTCTGTCTCTTTCTCCCTCTCTTTCTCTCTCTCTCTCTCTCCCC
>NW_004797404.1:1361033-1369327 GCF_000002075.1 Aplysia californica | reverse complement strand
CCCCTCCCGACACACACACAGACAAGACAGTCAAACACAGCACGGACACTCAGAAGTCTTCTGTGACCACAGCGTTCTTCTCCAAGGTGTAGGATTCTGTGTCTGTGACCCTGACAAGATCAGAAGTGGAAGAGTTGTCTATAGTAAGTCATGGCTTTGACGTTGGGTGGTTGGCGGGTGCTCTGGTGTGGTTTGCTTCTTCTTTCCTATCAGACATCTATCATCCTTATCTCCCCTTCTTCTCTTTTATGTTTGTTACTCTCTTGTAACACCTCTAGTCTTCTGGCGCTCATATTCCCTTATGCAGTTGCGAGTGCCGTAAAACCTTCACTAAAACTAAAACAGTACCGGATTCATGGCAGTATATTGCGACCTCAGTGCTTTCTTGTCCTATCTCCATTTTTACTAGCAGTGAAAACAGTTCCTAACAAAGAGTGAGCTAAAGGAGAAGTCATATATTTTTCAATGTTAAAAATAAAATGGAGATATGACAAGAAAGCCCTGAGATCGCCAGATAAGGGCTAGGGGTACAAGATAAGAAGTGGAAGAGTTGACAATGGTGATGACGTCGTGGCGTTGGACGTTTTGTATCGGATTCATGGCAGTACATCGCGACCTCAGTGCTTTCTTGCATACGAAGAAGTCACAATTTCAATGTTAGAAATACAATGGAGATCGGACAAGAAAGCACTGAGATCGTAAGATAGGGGGTTGGGATGGAGGTACAAGATAACAAGTGGAAGAGTTGTCAAAGGTGATGAAGTCGTGGGTTGGACCTTTTTGCACCGGATTCATGGCAGTTTATTATGGTCGCTTTGTAGGACAAGCGGGCTAACCCAGATTTTGGAGGTTTCCAGAAATTTTGACCCACACAAAAAGTGGGCAGTTTGGTTATAGAGAAAACTCCCCTTGTCATTTAAAGAAACTGAACAAGGAGCAAAAACTTTAACTTAAATTTTTTCAAAACAGCATTTTTCGGGATTGCACCCTTGTGCTTAAAAGCGATCATATTATATTCCCTCAGTCTGTTGGAAATGGAACAGATATTCCTCTGTACTTTGAAATCTCCCCCTCTCCCCCTCCCCCCCCCACCGAAAAAACTCCAAAAAAAGAAAAAAAAGGAAAAAGACTCCCTGTCTTCGCCAACGGGGTAAAACTATAGACTCACTGCACACACGATATCACAGGTGGAATCTGACACATGGATATCATTGACGTTAGCATGTCGCTTTAACCTCTTCACGGGCGGTTGGCGGGTGCTGTTGTGTGGTTTGCTCTTTTCAGTCCTGTCAAACATCTATCGTGGGTGGTTGGCGGGTGCTCTGATGTATGTAGTTTGCTCCTTCTTTCCTATCAAACATCTATCGTCCTTATTTTTCCTTCTTTGTGTTTGTTACTCTCTTGTAACACCTCTAATCTTCGGCACTTATTTGAACTTATTGTGTTGCAAGTGCCATAAAATTCTTACTAAAAACTAAACTCCTCCCCATCCCCCTCCCCCCTCCTCCCTCCTCCTCCTCCTCCTCCCCGTCCTCCCTCTCCTCCCTCTCCTCCCCTCCTCTTCTTTCCCCGTGAGACAAACGTATGTCGCCAGTCGCTGTGACCACCGAGTGCAGAACCACGCGCCGCACGCACGGCGGAGGAATCATCCCTCCTTCCCTCCCTCCCTTCCTCTCTCCTTCCCTCTCTCCTTCCCTCTCTCCTTCCCTTTCTCCCTCCCTCCCCTCACTCACCCGTCGTCAGTGGAGTAGTACATCTCGTGTAGTGCCGTGTGGAGGAAACAAAGCCTCCAAGTGTGAGCTGACAACTTTTCTGTTCATGCCATTCCTGTACACAGTGCGGATGTGTGCTTGGTGCATTTTTGTTCTTTTATGATTAAAATTTCATCGACTCTTCGAGGCGTGAGGTCAGTATTCATGCTATTCAAATGCAGTGTGCGAATGTTTGTTTGTTTGTTGTTGTTTTTTTTCTTGTATGATGAAAACTTGATCGAATCTTTGAAACGTGAGGTCAGTATTCTTGTTGTTCGAATACAATATGCGAATGTTTTTTTTGTTACATAATTATTATGGACGCGAATATTTTAATTCTTGTACATGTATCTATGGCAAGCCGATCCGCTACTCAACATAATTGACCAACTCGCGACCACGGGGATTTCTTGCCCGATCTCCATTTTTCACTACAGTGAAGACAGTAATTGAGCCCAGTCCTGAGTGGGTGGTTGGCGGGTGCTCTGCTGTGGTTTGTTTCTTCTTTCCTATCAAACATCTATCGTCCTTATCTCCCTTCCTTCGTTTTTTATGTTTGTTACTCTCTTGTAGTGGGTGGTTGGCGGGTGCTCTGCTGTGGTTTGTTTCTTCTTTCCTATCAAACATCTATCGTCCTTATCTCCCTTCCTTCGTTTTTTATGTTTGTTACTCTCTTGTAGTGGGTGGTTGGCGGGTGCTCTGGTGTGGTTTGCTTCTTCTTTCCTCTCAAACATCTGTCGTCCTTATCTCCCCTCCTTCTCTTTTGTGTATGTTACTCTCTTGTACCACATCTATTCTTCGGCATATATATGACCTTATTGTGTTACAAGTGCCGTAAAACTCTTACTAAAACTAAACTAAAACTCTCTTGTAACTCCTCTAATCTTCTGGCGCTCATATGACCTTATGCAGTTGTGAGCGCCGTAAAACCTCTACTAAAACAAACAAACCCAATCCTGAAAAATAGAAACATCTCAATGACAAGCGAAATGAAAGTTCTGAAATGATGTGTTAGTTAGTTAGTAGTACAGCTGTGTATGGTCAACCCTTGTATATGGCTGTGAATGCTGGACAATCATTAAAGACAGTGAAAATATGATTGAAGCAATAGAAATGTGGTTTCTTAGGAGACTGCTGAGAATAATTAATATCGTGGAAGGAAACGAAATCTAATGTAGGTGGTGATTGATTAAGCCCACGGAGACGTTTACTGTTAAAACAATCAGGAAACGACAAATGCAGTTTTTGGGACACCTGAATAGACATAAAGGTCTTGAACATCTAGCTCTCACTGGCAAAATTGAAGGCAAGCGAGGCAGGGGTAGGCCCAGAGCAATCTACTTAGGGAACCTATACAAATGGCTAACGGGAAAAACGTAGCTTTTTTAAGAGCATCCAAGCAAAGAAATGAATGGAGAACCATGATTGCCGATGTCTGTCGCAGATCTGGCACTGGATGATGATGATGACAAAAACAGTCCATAACAAATAGTGAGCTTAAAGCAGAAGTCCGTAGAAGTCACATTTTCAAAGTTAAAAAAATGGAGATACGACCTGAAAGCACTGAGGTCGGGGTATGGTAAGTCCATCCGCTACTCTGCATTTACCAACAACAATTTGCTGTTGACAGCTCAGTACATTGACGTCACGTCACTATTCAGAACGTCTCAAATTTCCAACAGGGCAAAGGGAGCTCACTGCGACAGCCCACTGTACGTTTTCTTGGAAAAATCATTCACCGCGCTTCGCGTCATGCGCCCTTGATCCGAGTTATTCATAATTTGGTGACTTGTGATTTATTGAAATTGGTGAAATTGTATGGGTTTAACACCCCTATCAACACTATTAGATTATTTAAGAGGCGGGACCTCATAGTTTAACGTTTGTCTCCAATAGGACTGAGCCAAGTGGGAAGTTCCTGTAAAGTGTCTTTCCCAATGACACAACGTCGGACCGAGCTGAGGCTCGAACCCGCGAACCCGCAATCTCACGATTACGAGTCCGGTAGCCTAACCACTAGACCACCGACGCCACGCGATATATTGATCAGCTCCAGTAGTTGAGATGCGTGTTAGAAGCAAGTTTTACAACACAACGTTTATTAGTTCCATTTAACAGTGGGTGGTTGGCGGGTGCTCTGATGTGGTTTGCTCCTTCTTGCCTATCAACATCTATTGTCTTTATCTCCCCTCCTTCTTTTGTGTGTTTGTTACTCTCTTGTAACACCTCTAGTCTTTGGCTCTTATATGGTCTTATTGTGTTGCCAGTGCCATAAAACTCTTACTAAAATATACAACATTTATCAGCCTGTCTCACCATCACCAAGTACAGAGTATTCTTTTGTTTACTTACTGTAACACTTTTCCTTCCTCTGGTATCCTTAGGATGTGGGGGGGGGGGGGGGGAGGTGCAGGTTTCGGTCCTGTGCTAGGTGTGTAGCGTCTGTGATAGATATGTTGTCCTGTGCTAGGTGTGTAGTGTCTGTGATAGATATGTTATGTTGTTCCAGGACCTTTTTAACCCCATCCAGGAAGGTCTTTCTTGGTCTTCCTCTTGATTTGAAGCCGGATTCTCGGGTGTTGTAAGTTCTAACTGCTAGTTGTTTCTGGGGCATTCTGGTTAGATGTCCGAACCATTTGACTCTTTGACGCTCAATGCATTTTATTACTTGTGGTATTCCAGTTTGTCGTTGTAGACGTATGGTTTCCTTTCTTATGCGGTCTCTTCTGGTGACGTTGATGGTTTTGCGGAGAAATCTCAATTTGCATGCATTGATTTTTTTTTCTTGTGCCTTGTTTAGAGACCATGTTTGGGACTGTTCAGTTTAACGCCGTTATTGTTAGATATGGCACGCTCTCGTCTTACCACGGGTTGAGTGGGTTGTTGGCGGGTGCTCTGGTGTGGTTTGCCCCTTCTTTCCTATTTAAATAAATCACTCTTTTCTATCTCCCCTCCTTCTTTTTTGTGTAGGTTACTCTGTTGTAACACATCTAATCTCTAGCACTTGTATTACCTTATTGTGTTGCAAGTGACGTAAAACTCTTACTAAAACTAACCTTATTTCGCATGTATTGATTTTTCTTTCTTGTGCCGTGTTCAGAGACCATGTTTGGCACTGTTCCGTTGAATGCCACTATTGTTAGATACTATCATATTCTCTTATCTTACCTCGAGTTGAGAAATATGAGACGGAAATTGTTGTACATGTTCGTTAGTGTGTGAGGCCGCCACGTCACCGTCATGTCGGCACGTCACCGTTATGTCGCCCCGTCACCGTTATGTCACCGTTATGTCACCACGTCACCGTTATGTTGCGACGTCACCGTTATGTCGCCACGTCACCGTTATGTCGCCACGTCACCGTTATGTCACCACATCACCGTTATGTCGCCACGTCACCGTTATGTCGCCACGTCACCGTTATGTCGCCGTTATGTCACCACACCACCGTTATGTCGCGGTATCAGCGATACGTCCTGGAATGTGATCCCTGTCGTGTTGATCATGTGTTGTCATGGTGACGTGTTGTCTTCCCGGGTGGTTGGAAGGTGGCCCTGGTAGATTGTGTTGTCTTACTTGTCCTTCTTTAGCTTTGTCTGTCTGTGTGCTCTTCTCTCTCTCTCTCTCTCTCTCTCTCTCTCTCTCTCTCTCTCTCTCTCTCTGTCTGTCTGTCTGTCTGTCTGTCTGTCTGTCGGTTTGTCTGTCTGTCTCTCTCTCTCTCTTTCTCTCTCCCCCATCCCCGCCCCCTCCCCTCTCTCCCTCTCTGTCTCTCTTTATACCTCTCTCTTCCCACTACTGCCTCTCTCTCTCTTTCGCTCTGTCTCTTTCTCTCATACCCACCCGCCCCTACCCCCTCTCTCTCCCCCTCCCCTCACCCCCGCTCTAAAGGACTCTCGTTGAATCAATATGCTTCTTTTAACTCATCGCTTAGAGCAACATAATATGTCGGTTTGGATCTCTCTCAGATCTTTCTGCAGCCTTTCTACTGCCACTCCTTGGCTCCTTCTTGCTTCTGTCTTTCAGCCACAGCCCTGATCTTCTGGTAGGAGAGGTCTACACCTAGCCTTCTCGGACAAGGGCGAAAACTTTCAGAGGCCCCACGTTCAAGTTGCGCACGTTAAAGATCCCTTGGTGGTGCAAAATCGATAAGAGTAGACTTCGGCGCCACCTGGGCAAAATTCAAAATATTTCCTACCAACTGAAAATGTTTAATATTAATATGTCCCGCGCATTCATATGACCTTATATATGCAGTTGTGAGCGCCGTAAAACGCTAACCCCCTCCCCCTCCCAACAAAAAAATGGTCGAGAAGACATAGATTTCTATGTCTTGAACATCTACGAGGCAGGGGCCAGAGCAACCTACTTAGGGAACCTAAACAAATGGGTAACAGGGAAAGATCTGGGAAATGTAGCTTTTGTGAGAGCATCCGTTCAGAGGCAGGAATGGGGAACCACGATCGCCGATGTCTGTCGCAGATCTGCCACTGGATGAATGAATGGGGAACCACGATCGCCGATGTCTGTCGCAGATCTGGCACTGGATGAATGAATGGGGAACCACGGTCGCCGATGTCTGTCGCAGATCTGGCACTGGATGAATGAATGGGGAACCACGATCGCCGATGTCTGTCGCAGATCTGCCACTGGATGAATGAATGGGGAACCACGATCGCCGATGTCTGTCGCAGATCTGCCACTGGATGAATGAATGGGGAACCACGGTCGCCGATGTCTGTCGCAGATCTGCCACTGGATGAATAGAATGGCTGAGAGGGTTCTGCATTCAGCTGTCTATCAGTATTACGGAAGGCTATCGACCGGAGATTCGAGGCCCCCCTCTCTTAAATAACCTTGCGGCGTCCACAGGTGTGATAAACCCTACTCTGCCCAACAACCAAACGACACAACACCCCCCACCCCCTCCCCGCCTTTCCTTTCCTAGCGATGTATTCTCCGACTAAATTCTACACACGTCTCCAGTGGATGGTTGGTGGGTGCTCTGGTGTGGTTTGCTCCTTCGTTCCTTTCTAACGTCTGTCGTCCTTATCTGTCCTCCTTCTTTTTTGTGTTTGTTATTCTCTTGTAACATTTCTGAACTTCGGCCTTTATATGACCTTATTGTGTTGCAAGTGCCGTAAGAATCTTACTAAAACTTTAAAAAAACTAAAAATTCTACACACGTCTCCACTCCACACCTTGCGATATGCTCATGACACCTTGCGGCCCGACTACTCTCTCCTCCAATCACAAAAAGATAAGATAAGGTAAGATAAGATAAGATACATCTTTATTGTCCAGATCCTGGCACATTGGTTTGGTGTTCCACCACGAGTACACACACACACACACACACACACACACACACACACACACACACACACACAAACACACACACGTACACACATGCACACACAGGCACACACAAGTAGGTTTACAATCACATGCATAATATAAATGAGCAGCAATATTAACAATAATAATCGTAAGCTAGATACACACTCAATGTTATTTTGATGCATGCTCCAAGGTCGTAAGTATACTTATACAAGATGGTTGGATGGAAGCATTTAGATAGATGAGGGGGGGGGGGTATTATTATTGCCATGTTCTTATGCACAGTAGAATTGTATATGGGCTGATTTATCAATGCCATGCTCACCCTCCGGGGGTAGTGCCACTGACTGTAGTGTCTTTAGGCCATTCCCAAAGGGGGGACATTTCTCGTTCAAGACTCATGTCACGCTCATAACTGTGCCTGATCTACAACAGGGACCTGCTGCTTTTTCTTTCCTGATCCTTACTATTGTCATTTTCCTCTACTTCTTTTGTATGTTTGTCACTCTCTTGTGACCTGCTATTTCTGGGGTGCCTTGATAGTCAAAGCAGACTTTGTCCTGTTGAGGTTAGAGAGGTATACTGAGTAAGCCTGATTCCCCATTTGGACTTCTCTGTTGACATCCATTCCTTGGCGCTCATAATATAATTTAATATGACCTTAATATTATGCTGTTGCGAGCGCCGTAAAACTTTACTAAAACTAAAAAACACATACTCAGACTGAATTCTACACTTGTCTTCGCTCCACGCCATGCTATACACTCATGATGCCAAACAGCCCGGGAGTTTTCTCTCCTCCCCCCCCCCCCCCCTTCCACCTTCCCTCAATCTCGACCCTTACGTCATTTTCATACTATTGATTATCAGGTGAGATAAACCTCACCTTTCCAAACAACCGCCTCCCCCCCCCCTCCTCACTCACTTTTCCCCCTCTCCTGCAGTCCCTGGTCACAACTACATCTCTCTACCCCCCCCCCCCCCCCATTTTTCCCCCTTGGCCTGTCTCCGCGGAAAACAAAAAGACCCTTCCCCCCCCTTCCTTCCCACACCCCCCCGTTCTCCACCCCTTTCCTTTTACAATATCCCAAGAATAAAAAAACACTCAAAACCATTCCCCCAACAAAACGGCCTGACAGAAATGCCCGCGGCATATCTTAACAAAAATTAAGGAAGCGGTTTGCCCAGACCAATGGAAAAAAAAAA
>NW_004797404.1:1357344-1358383 GCF_000002075.1 Aplysia californica | reverse complement strand
CCCGCCTTAAAGGACTGGCGTTGTATCAATATGCTTTTATTTACTCACCGCTTAGATCTATAACAACTCGTGCATGTTATATCAGCTGTAGTGAAGGGGTGGTGGGAGTCCATAGCCCGTCTGTCTGTACTGTGGGTGGTGGGAGGCCAAAGCCTTCTGTCTGTACTGTACTGTGGGTGGTGGGTGAGTCCAAAGCCTTCTGTCTGTACTGTGGGTGGTGGGTGAGTCCAAAGCCTTCTGTCTATACTGTGGGTGGTGGGTGAGTCCAAAGTCTTCTGTCTATACTGTGGGTGGTGTGAGGCCAAAGCCGTCTGTCTGTACTGTGGGTGGTGTGTGAGTCCAAAGCCGTCTGTCTGTACTGTGGGTGGTGGGTGAGGCCAAAGCCGTCTGTCTATACTGTGGGTGGTGGGTGAGTCCAAAGTCTTCTGTCTATACTGTGGGTGATGGGTGAGTCCCATCTCAGGTCATAATTATTATTGTCGCTATTTTCGGGGTGCCTTGATAGTCGAAGCAGACTTTGTGCTGTTGAAGCTAGAGAGGTGAGCAGAGTAAGTCTGATTCCCTGTAAAGACTTCTCTGTTGACACCTACCCCTTGGCGCTCATATGACCTTATGCAGTTGTGAGCCCCCTAAGTAAGTACATTTATTCAGTGTTTATGGCTAATGGCCCACATCACATCATAGAAAGAACTCATTTGAAAAATAAAGTTTCCTTAATGAATAAGTACAGGTTGTGCATGATATATCTTTTATAGTGGGTTAAACATAGCGTATTTCTGTCACTGGACCGTGTCAGGCTGGGAGCGCCGTAAAACCTTCTTCTTCTTCTTCTTCTTCTTCATCTATCCCGTGGTTGGGGCAACCGTTGGGGCACCACTGCTTTGGAAAACCAGCTCTCGCCATCTATTTTTGTCCTCTGCTCTCCTCAGATTGTCACCCATCGCCTTTCCTGTCCACTCTGTAATGTTGTCCTCCCATCTCCTTCTCTGCCTTCCTCTCTTTCTCTTTCCTTGTACGGTTCCTTACAGGATTGTTTTGG
>NW_004797404.1:1350494-1352514 GCF_000002075.1 Aplysia californica | reverse complement strand
CGGTGGTCGTGGGGTCGTGGAATTGTTTGTGTGTGTGGTGATGTCACGGTGGTGGTTTGGTCGTGGAATTGTTTGTGTGTGTGGTGATGTCACGATGGTGGTGGAGTCGTGGAATTGTTTGTGTGTGTGGTGATGTCACGGTGGTCGTGGGGTCGTGGAATTGTTTGTGTGTGTGGTGATGTCACGGTGGTCGTGGGGTCGTGGAATTGTTTGTGTGTGTGGTGATGTCACTGTGGTGGTGGAGTCGTGGAATTGTTTGTGTGTGTGGTGATGTCACTGTGGTGGTGGGGTCGTGGAATTGTTTGTGTGTGAGGTGATGTCACGGTGGTGGTGGAGTCGTGGAATTGTTTGTGTGTGTGGTGATGTCACGGTGGTCGTGGAGTCGTGGAATTGTTTGTGTGTGAGGTGATGTCACGGTGGTGGTGGGGTCGTGGAATTGTTTGTGTGTGTGGTGATGTCACGGTGGTGGTGGGGTCGTGGAATTGTTTGTGTGTGTGGTGAAGTCACGTGTTTTACGGAGCTATCTGGTGGTGCTGGGCGGCAAGGTTCCCGATTATTGAAAGCTAGGAATCGTAGGAATCGACTCCGAACCCAATTACTTACTTTCCAATGATGTGATTTCTTCTGGTGGTTACCTGGTTGGTTCTGAACATCTTCAGGATTTAGGATAACCTTGATTTCGGAACACTACGAAGAATCAACTTTTATTTTTCTAAAACACATTCTAAAAAAAAAGATTTAAAATAATCAAAGTAGCTGGAAACCGTTGGTTTACATAAAAAGGAGTCGGAACTTTTCTTTCGTAACATTCATCTTGGGAATCGGTTCCGGAATCGCTTCTTCGCCCAGCTCTACTATCTGGTGGTGCTGAGATGTGTTATTGTTTTGTTGTTACGTCACTGGGGTCTTTGTCTTGTCCTCGGCCGTTCTTGGCAACATCAAAACAACAGAACAACAACAAATCAACAACCAAACAACAACAAATCAACAACCAAACAACAACAAATCAACAACAAATCAACAACAAAACAACAAACCCCGGCCATAACTAGAGATGCCAACCTCTGAAATTTTGTTTTCTTATCATCATCTTCGTCCGGTGCCTTCCTAATCCTTGCCGACTGGCGTGGGCGATCATGGACCTCCACTTCACTCTGTCTTGCGTTGCAGCGATGGTGTCTGTCGTTCTTGCTGTTCCCCGCCATGTTGTCAACTTGTCCAGTATCTTTTCCCTCTGTCTGCCTCTGCCTCTCTTTCCATCAAACTTGCCTGTTGTTACAATATTCTCCGATGCTTCTTTCCGCTTTTTATGTCCAATTAAATTTGCCTGTCACTTTTGTATGTCCAATTAAATTTGCCTGTCACTTTCATATATATTCCTCATAAGCTGTCAACTGTTTTCTCATATTAAGCACTACAAAGTTTTACCCTAACGAAGCATGGGCAGAGAGGTATTCGAACAAACCATATTCATTTTCTTTTTTTGTCGGTGGTTGGCAGGTGCTCTGGTGTGGTTTTTCTCCTTCTTTCCTATTAAACGCCTATCGTTTTTATCTTTTATCTCCCCTCCATCTGTGTGTTTGTTACTCTCTTGTAACACCTGTAATCTTGGGCACTGACATCTCTATGACCTTATTGTGTTCCAAGTGCCGTAAAACTCTTACTAAAACAAAACAAAGTGTTCTTTGTCCATGCTCCGTTCTCGACGACACACGGCCAATAATGTGTCGCGTTGAATGTGTGGGTGATTGGTGGGTGCTGTCCTGTGGTTTGCTTTTTCTTTTGGAAGATACGCTTATCGTCATATAGATTCTATTCTCTGCTGTTTCTTTTCTTTTTCGTGTTACTGTCTAGTAACATCTCAAATCTTTGGCAGTCGTATTATAACCAATCTGTGTTGCAAGTGCCGTAACACTCGTTCAAAAACAAACACCCCCCCTCCCACACACACACTCACGGATAAAGCCCCCCAAAAATAAAAACTAGAAACAAAAACAAGGCATCACACACCCCCACCCCC
>NW_004797404.1:1344760-1345924 GCF_000002075.1 Aplysia californica | reverse complement strand
GGTTGTTGTAGTGTGTGATTGTCTCCATCATCAGCTGGTTGTTGTAGTGTGTGATTGTCTCCATCATCAGCTGGTTGTTGTAGTGTGTGATTGTCTCCATCATCAGCTGGTTGTTGTAGCGTCTGATGACGTCACGCAGCCTGCTCCTCCTGCCTTGACCAGGCTGTACTCCTTTCTCAATCACAATCTCCTTCGTGAAGGATTCCCCAGAGATGGGCTGTTGCTGTTGGAGATTGGAGGATGCTGTGGATCTGCGCAGGCCCCAACAAATGGGTAATGGGGAAAGATACTAATTATAGATAGTACATGTATTTGTATAGCGCAAATCCCCCCTCAACAGCAAGCTCTATGCGCTTCACAATCTGTACTATTACCCCAGCAGACCTGAGAGCATTCTGAAACAACCTCAACTTCCTTGGAAATGTAGCATTTTAAAGAGTATCCAAACAAAGGAATGAATGTAGAGCCATGATCGCCCATGTCTGTCGCAGATCTGGCATGGCACTGGATGAATGAATGGAATTTGAAAGTTGGTTATCATGTATCACTAGCTGGGCCCCCTTTCGATAAAAGGAATGATCGCTGCATTAACATCAACTGAAAGTCATTAGCCTAATATATTTACACTCTACTGGAATGGAACAATAAATCCTGAGAGATGCAAAAATTTAAAAGGTTTAGATATATAGTGATGTATAGATTGGTTCTCTATTCCGCTTTCGTGGTTGTACACTCCTGGGTTTCAAAGGTGTGGAAACAGTGCGCACGGCTATTGAACGGAAACCTCACTTGTTTACAATGGCGTCTTAGAAGACGGATTTTCCCAAGATTAGATCTAAACGAAACTAATGAAAAACTGAAAATTAAACTACAGTGACTTCAGACTCCTCATTAGAACTGTGCACCCTTTAAATGATTTTGAACCACCATTTTGTGAAATTCGAAAGTTAAGTGATTACGAAGTTTTAGGCGGGCGAAGTGACGAACTTCCACAAATATAATGTGTATAGATGTAGGCGTTTGGTGTGTCACTTGTCGTGGAATGGCCCGCTGGCTACCTGGTTCTGCATGGCGGCCTCTCGTCCAATTACCCAGTGCTCTTACGTCGTGTGGTGGGAACTGTTTTCACGGTGCTGACCACACTGACCGTCAGACAGGGGGGTG
>NW_004797404.1:1337691-1340335 GCF_000002075.1 Aplysia californica | reverse complement strand
GGGGGGGGCATATTTGTGTTCTCTACAAGGTGGGGGGGGCATAGTTGTGTTCTCTACAAGGTGGGGGGGGGCTGTTGTTTCTGTCTGTCTGTGTGGTTGGTGGGTGCTCTGGTGTGGTTTGCTCCTTCTTTCTTATCAACCTCTATCGTCCTTATCTCCTCCTCCCTTTTTGTGTTTGTTACTCTCTTGTAACACATCTGACCTTCGACATCTATGTGACCTTATTGTGTTGCAAGTGCCGTAAAACTGTTTACCAGTCCAAAGGGCTGTCCAGTCACGCCCTCTACTGTCTGTGGACATCTCGATGTCCTTGTTTCTGGGAGTGTCGTATAGGGTGGTGTTGTTGAAGCAGGCGTGGTGGTGGTTGTGGTGGGGGGAGAGAGACATAGTCGTGTTCTCTTCAGGGGGGCTGGGGGTGATGATGCGTGAAGAGATGGGTGGTTACGGGTGGTTGGAGGGTGCCACTGGTAGGTACTATATATGGTCGCTTTTAAGGACCCCACATTTCGGGGGTGTCCAGAAATCTTGACCTACACCAAAACTGGGCATTGCCCTACGTCTTGCAGAAGTTTGGTTTCATTGGTGTGTATATTTGTTTGGTTATAGAGAAAATCTCCTTGTCTTTTAAAGAAACTGGACAAGGGGCAAAGACTTTACCTTCGATTTTTATCAAAACAGAGTTTTTCGGGATAGCCCACTTGTGCTTAAAAGCGACCATATATACGTTTTTGCTTCCCCTCTGTTGTTTCTGTGTCACGGGTGGTTGGAGGGTGACACTGGTCTCTCTTCTTGCTGGCCCCTTTTTTAGCTCCCAGTGGAGCATATAACACCAACAACATTTCTCCAGTACATCCTGTTCTAGCTGTTTCCATGGTGTCCCTGCCTTGTCCATTTCCGCTTGTACCGCCGCTGTCTGTGTGGGTGGTTGGCGGGTGTCGCTGGTACGTCCGACGTCTTTACTTTCCCTCTGTTGTTTCTGTCTGTGTGGGTGGTTGACGGGTGCTCTGGTGGGATTTGCCCCTTCTTTCCAATAAAAAAATCTATCGTCTCTATCCCCCCCTCCCTTTTCTTTGTTGTGTTTGTTACTCTCTTGAAACACCCTAATCTTCGGCAATGATATGACCTTGTTGTGTTGCCGTAAAACTCCTACTAAAACTAAAACTAGGGTGGTTGGAGGGCGCCACTGGTAGAAGAAAAAAAAGAGAGAGAGAGAGAGACAGACAGACAGACAGACAGACAGACAGACAGACAGACAGACAGACAGACAGACAGACAAACGGACTAACAGACCCGTGGATGTCGAAGGTAAAAAGGCTGAATGCTTAGCGATATCTTTGGCACGCCGTGATTCAATTTACGACTATACTCTCACTCAAAGAGGTTATACTCTAACCTGAGAGAGACATGAACAGGGTGAGAAAGAGATAGGGAAGGGAGGGGGGGGGGCAGACACGTCGGAAAATAGAGAGAGAGAGAGAGGGAGACAGAGACATAAGAGAAAGAGAGAGAGGTTGGCAGGGAGAGATAGAGAGAAAGAGAGAGACAGGAAGAGGTAGGAAGAGAGAAAGATAAAGAGAGGGAAAGAGAGAGAGGGAAAGAGAGAGAGAAAGAGGGAGAAGGAGGGAGAGAGAGAGAAAGAGGGAGAAGGAGGGAGAGAAAGAGAGAAGGAGGGAGAGAGAGAGAAAGAGGGAGAAGGAGGGAGAGAGAGAAAGAGGGAGAAGGAGGGAGAGAGAGAAGGAGAAGGAGGGAGAGAGAGAGAAGGAGGGAGAGAGAGAGAGAAAAAGGGAGAAGGAGGGAGGGAGAGAGAGGGAGAAGGAGGGAGAGAGAGAGAGAGAAAGAGGGAGAAGGAGGGAGAGAGAGAGAGACTTGTGTACGTCGAAGGTAACAAGGTTCAATGCTGAGCGATATCTTTGGCACTCCGTGATTCGTTTTACGACTATACTCTCAAAGAGATTGTATACTCTGACCTGTCAATGGCTTTTCCCTTTAAGTACCCCATAAAAAGAAGTACAAGTACAGTTTTATTCTCTAAAATCGTCTCCTTTCGACTCCTTTCCCTCTCTCTAGCTATATTCTGTCGTCTATTTTCGTCTCCGCTTTCTGCCTTTGCCCCCTCCTCTGGGCTCCTGACTCTTTCTGCAGCCTTTCTACTGCTACTCCTTGGCTCCTCCTCACAGCTGTCTTTCAGCCACACCTCTGATCTTCCGGTCGGAAAGATCTACACCTAGCCTTCTCGGACAAGGGCGAAAAATCTCTGAGGGCCCGTGTGCAAGTTGCGCATGTTAAGGATCCGTTGATGGTCTAAAATCGATAAGAGTAGGCTTCGGCCGCTACCCGGGCCAAATTCAAAATTTCCTACCAACTGAAAATATTAGATGTGTCTCGCGGGCTCATATGACCGTATGCAGTTGCGAGCGCCGTAAAACACTTACAAAAAAAAAGGTTATAGTCCAACCGTTCATTGGCTTTTGCCTCTAAGTACCTCGTGAAGGGAAATACAAGTACAGTTATAGACATTAGAAATACTACTACACACACACACATACACAGACACACAGTTCACACACGCTCACACACACACACACACACACACACACACACACACACACACATACAAAGACACACAGTTCACACACGCTCACAC
>NW_004797404.1:1333500-1337591 GCF_000002075.1 Aplysia californica | reverse complement strand
TATCTATCTATCTATCTATCTATCTATCTATCTATCTATCTATCTATCTATCTATTTAAACATTGTGTATATAATATACTTACACACCAGAAAGGAATATCAACTAATTATTGTAGAATATCAATATTGCCCTCAATACTCGTTAACTTCGCTGATCACGAAAAAGAGCTCCATGACCATGTGGTTGAGAAGTCAAGTTCCTCGAACACGTTTCAGTCTTGAGAAATGAAAATTAGAGCTACGCAAGGTACACAACTCTTTTTTTTATAAACGAATGCAGGAAACAGAATGTGTTATTTCCCCTGTTTACAAACAGCAATTAACAATAATAATATTCAAGACGAGATCAATTTGTGCATTTTATTGTACATGCACAGAGGTTTTTTTGTGTGCAAAGAACTGCCCTCTGGTTGTCGTAGTTTATTATGTTTCCCTTGTAAAACTCAGGCCTGATATGAGTTATACGTTAAATAACACCCAAAGAACAATAACATAAACAAAACGTTATTATGCAGTTATTTTCATTAATGACTGAATTATACATACTTACAACCATGACGTATACAAGTGATGAACTGGGACAGTTTCCGTTGATTTGGGACGGTGATTGGGGTGAAGTGGGGTCAAGGTTTTGTAGCCGATAGGAGCTGCAGCTGATGTGTCTTTGTCTTGCACCGATCAATCTGGTACAGCTGAAGGGCAAAATTCATCGTCTTCAAATATCAAGTCATTCAGAGGCCAGATTCCCGAGACTGTCACGAAACCTTTGTCTTTATCCGTCTTTTTATTTCTTTTTATTTTCTTTTGTTTCGTTGAGGACAAAATCAATGTGATAGCCAGGCTTATCTCGACTTTGATCAAGGATCACGCTCGTGCTCAAGAAGAGAGGCACACACGTATTAGTGATGAAGCTAGGGAAATTGATATAAACGTGTACAGGTCTACGGGTCAAAAGATTCAATCGACGATCACGATGTACAGCAGAAAGAATGGTTTAGCCGTGGCTTGAGAGTCAGTGTGAGTATGTACATGCATTTTCTTCAGGTGATTTGGCAGAGGCCGAACAACACGTGATCGGTGGCGATCAACTAAACATCGTGGAGACCGTAACGCTCGAATCATGAGGAGACAGTCACAACCTCAGTGTGTTGGCTTAGGAAAAAACATGGGATCATTAATTTACAAGATGATTTCATTTTCTGAATCTAAATCTTTTGAGTGTCTACCTCCTCACTTTTAGCCTAAGTTGTTATTTTCTAGTCTCCAAAGCCTGGCTGACCAATGGCAAAACCGTTTCACTCTTTGTTTTTCAGGGAAAGGTTCAGGTGTTCTTACATTTTTATTTCTCTGCTTGTCTTTTCTAGAGACATAATGGGTTTTGAGTACACAAAGTTAACCTCGCATGTAGTAGTTTTGCTTTCATGCGTGTACTGAATGTCCAGTTCTCTCATAGATTGCATTGTGTTGGAGAATTGAAGTGATAAGCTGTCCCTTTGTGTCCATGTTGGTGCTTGGATAAAATAGAAGAAGTGCGAACTGATAGATGATGTTGTTTGCTTTTTTTGAGTCGTAATTTTATTTATCTATCTTTTGACCTGTTTTCTGTATAAATCTGGCCAAGTTTTTGTACTCCTTGACCTGCTTCAGTCGTTTGTAATTACATAAAAATTCAGGGAACTATGATTTTCTCTGATTTTCAGGACTGTTTTTTAAGTGATCATTTCCATGTCAAATGTTTTACAGCTATTGTTGAGTTTTGGTGTGAGACTTTAGGCGCGTGATTTTTTAAAAATGAATAACGCTTTTGCCGTCTACAAACACAAACTCATTTAGGCTTCTAGGCCTTAGTTTGGGTCTAATGTTACCTTGTCAATGTAACACCCGTTTATTTCAAACATTTTGTATACCACCTTCATTGAAAGTGCATTATGTACCATCGTTTCGTACATTTCAAGAATCACTGGAGTGTGACGCTGGAAGTTCTTACTTCTTTACTTGTGTTCTTCATTGTCTGTCTATCTGTTGTGCTCTTCCCAAGCACTAAACGACCACCATCGAGTCCATTTGCTTCTTTCTACTCAAACACATACTGTTTCATTTAGACTACTTTAAAGAATGCAATGCTAGTAATGAATGAGATGTACGATTGTCCAAACACATACTCTTATGATTAAGCTATTGTATAGAATGCAGTGATAATATACTATACGAAATTCGACAAAGGACTCTTTTTGTCATCTAGCCTGTGTCTCCTACCAGGTCAGGTGGGCCTCTTCCTTCTTCACAGCCAAACTTAATTCGTGTTGCACAACAGATATAGTACAAGTAGACATACGACGAGTCGTGGGATGAAATGACAATTTATCAGACCAAAAGGCATGATTATCCATGTGAACCATTCTGAAGCGTTGATAATTATGTTTTTGATTCAATACGTTGCCATAACGAGGGCGCGGTGACGGAGCGGTTAGTGCACTGGTCTCCAAAGTGGAAAGTCCGGGTTCGAGCCTCGGTTCGGACTCAGATTTTTTTCGCCCCCTCCTGCCTACCCTGCAGTAATGGGTTCCTGACTTCGAGTTGAGGAAGTAAAGGCGGCGTAGAATGGAACTGGCCACCCTACAACAATATGCCGAAGGTCCAGGGAGTTGTCTCACTAACAAGGCAACCCCCAATATCCGGCTCCGTTGAGGGAACAACTTTACTTTTCTTTCCATAGCCATAGCACTTGACTACATTATGCTGTTTTCTAGACCTCGCAGTTTGTCTGCCCAGTACTACAATTTAAGCAAAAACCAAAGTAAAACAACAACAAGACACGAAATATAAAACAAACCTAAGGGAGCGAAAGACTTAATGAAAACAATAAATGAATGAAGATGCCAACAGTCTAACAAAATTAAATGCCCATGTAATTGGTAATAACTCGGTTATCTTTGTGCGAAGTTCAAAACTATTTCAAACCAAGAAGACATTAAGTGTGTCATTAAGAAGAAAATCAATCAGTGCGTTTGATTAATATCGAGGTTTTATGATCCCAACAAAAATTTAGTCAAACAGAAAACTTTACAACTGTTTAGAAATTAACGATAATTGGAACTTTCGCTCTGAAGAATACTTTTATTCAAAAATAAAATTGCCAAATGTTAACAAATATTACTGCATTTTTAACAAACTATAATTAAGGCACTTAGTTCTCGTGACAAATGTATTATATTAATTGACGCCGGTAGGATAGCTCGCCGCGGTAGCAATACCACACTGGTTGTTCTTATTCCTGCTCATCAGAATGTAACCGTCAATGCCCCACTTAGTACCATAGCTGGGAAAAAAGACATTCATGAAATTATAAAAGTAAGGATCATAGTAAGTGTCGTGACACATGTGTGTTGGTGTCATTCTAAGTGGGAACGATGAGTTGAGATGAACTATCTCTTGTTATGTTGATATTAGTGGGCGAGCGGACAGGAGATGTGTATGTGAGCGTTTGTTTGTGTATATATATGTGTGTGTGTGTGTGTGTGTGTGTGTGTGTGTGTGTGTGTGTGTGTGTGTGTATTGTGTGTGCGCGGGCGCGTTTGCGTGCGTGCGTGTGTGTGCTTGGGCGTGTTTGCGTGCGTGCGTGTGTGTGCGTGCGTGCGTGCGACCGTACTTTTCGTACCAACTCTGCCATTTTTTTTTCCTTTTCCTTCCTTCTTCCTTCCTTCCTATGAACCACACTGCCACATGAACCCCTTAGTTTCCAAATTGCCATCTTTTATTCGTAAAGAAGTTTCGACTAGTACAAAAGCGAGTAAAAAAGAGAAAGAATTAAAGAAGGAAAAAGAATTCCTTGTTCTGTCTGATAGATTTTGGTTCTGTCTGACTGCTACTCTTCTGAGACCGTCTGTTTCTGTGTTGTTTCACTCTTTGATGTGTGTGTGTGTGTGTGTGTGTGTGTGTGTCTGTGTGTATGTGTGTGTGTGTGTCTCTCTCTCTATGTTTGTGTGTGTGTGTGTGTGTATGTGCGCGTGTGTGTCTCTCTCTCTATGTTTGTGTGTGTGTGTGTGTGTGTGTGTGTGTGTGTATGTGCGCGTGCGCGCGCGTGTGTGTAT
>NW_004797404.1:1332313-1333400 GCF_000002075.1 Aplysia californica | reverse complement strand
GTTTGTGTGTGTGTGTGTGTGTGTGTGTGTAGAGGAGAGAGAGAGATAGAGAGAGAGAGAGAGAGTGATAGAGAGAAAGAGTGTACATATGTGTGTGTGTGTGTGTGTGTGTGTGTTTGTATGTGTGGCCTCTTGAAAAAAGATAGACACGCAGGGATTTTCGACGGTTTTAGGGGTTCGTGGGTCAGATTATGTTTAAGAACACCTTCTCTGGGGGCGTATATGTGCGCCCTTGAGGCTAGAGTCCGTAGAAAATAAAATGTATTTCTAAGATGCAGTAGCTCTCAAGAGACCAAAAAGTTCAAATTGCTTGAATAATACCAATAGATAACTAAAATTATGCGACCTTCTAGTCCTCGAGGGATAAAACTGTCGAAAATTGTGGTGGCCCCACGAGTTGAGTTTTTGTCGCCCTAAAAAAAGTCGAGTAATGCAAGCTTTATGAAAATCAAACAGAACAGACGAATGAACGCAACAAAACACCACAAGTAAAGCGACTGACTTATTTTTAACGATCCAGGTATCTTGTCCACCGTGAGTGCCGTATCCAACAACCAAAATAGCGTGGGTCAATATTGCAGATGTGCATGCAGGCTCGTCATACACACCACCTCTGTAAAACTGGAAGCTGAGATGGGTTCCGTCAATGATAACGCTAATGGGACCCACCTAGAAAAGAAAAATAATGTTGAGCTAAGTACTTCCCCAACTGTGACAATGTGTCATGTCATATGTTTCTGTTTAAGGAATAAAAGGGGGCAAGGTGGGGTGGGGCTTAAAAACACGGCACTTCGAAAGTTAACATTTTATAGATAACTATGTAAAATGTCTTTATATTTTTGACAGGATTATTTTACTGTACAGGAAAGCGAAAAGGCGATTCGTACAAATGGCCAAGGAGTATACAGAAATTAGGGATAAAGGTATGTCCAACACAAGCCGTACTGCCAAGACATACAACTGTGAAAGCGAGACATAGTTAAAACACACACAACAGAGCGCAAGAAAGAGATAGATAGATAGATAGATAGATAGATAGATAGATAGATAGATAGATAGATAGATAGATAGAGCTGAGAGAGAGACA
>NW_004797404.1:1329221-1331358 GCF_000002075.1 Aplysia californica | reverse complement strand
TTGTGTTTGTGTTTGCGGACGTTAGAACATTAAAGATTAGGGTGCGGAGAGTTGAGTGTGGGCAGTTGGCTGGAGACAGGGAGGTAAATACTTGTAGAGAGGTGTCATTCATGAAGGAACAAACAATGGACAAGTGTACCTCGGCAACAGCCTTTTGTAGGGCATCCTCACTACCGCTTGTTACGTTTTGGTAGGCCTGCGCTGTGGCTCCGACATTGGCACGCTTGAAGTTGCAAGCACGGTCTTCTGGCTTGTATGGGTAGCTCTTTTCAGTATCAATACCTTTGTTGTCAATTACGTATTGGAATGCGTTCTCCTTGATACCTCCATCACAGCCGTCATTGCCTACAGAGAGCAGAAGCAGAACGGTTATCCAATCGTAAACATATCAAGCAATTTCGATTTTAGGTACGTAATGTAGCGGTGCCAAACATGGTTCACGACAACAACAAAAAAACACCTGACTGGAAATTGGGAGTTCGATGTCTCGTCGCAATGACGTCACAGCGTTTCATCGTGTAAAATAAGTCGTGTAAAATAAGAATGATCGTTTCGCCGCAAATTGAATTTGAATACAACTATTTAGCACGTTGCAAGTTTACCCCTGTTCACCAACGGGGAGGTGGGAATAGGACTTTGAGAAGGATGGGTTTATGCAATGATATGACAGTGAAGGTTAAAAATGTGATGTCTCAGGTACAAAATGTTGGTAGTTCTGGAACAGATTTCTTGAGTCGTCCTTAGCCTTGGTGGAAATGTTGTCGATGGACCACTGCAAGTACGAAATGTATTCCTCAATAGTTTTCATTGACACGGTAGTCGCGTTTACGTTTTGTTTCAAGAGCGTTCACAAAATTATCTATCTTCTATCTTCTCTGTAAGTAACTTGTACGGGAATACACTTTGCAGGGAAACGATTTTCAGACTTCGGACAGGTAGTCCTCTCTTGCGTCGTTTGCGGCAAAACTCAATGGAACACAGGAAATTGACCACCTGCGAGAAAAAATGCCAGAGGAGAGAAATATACAAGCCCAAGAGAGATCAGAACAGAAATGAATATTAAATTATGTGTTTCTGCATTATTTTTTTGTTGTTGAATCCGTACGTTTGTGAAAGTGGATAGGGGCTGATGAAATATCCATTCCTCCCTGTAGCATTCAATAGTTGGAGGATGTAATATATAACTGCGCTCTCTTTTATACTTCATATAGCGACTTAAAAACCCCCACCAATGTCGTGAGTATCTAACTGACTTTCAAAAAGGACCATTTTATCTAGTATTGTCTAAGGTCACACTAACTTCTCCTTCCAATACTTCAAACAATATTGAACAAAAAATCACGATTCTGTCTGATCACTTAATGAATTGTCAAAGCTTCATATCAATAGTTGTATTCATGTTTCGGTCTTTACTTTAAAGCATGCAAAATAAGACATATTGTATAGTAATTGACTTCTTTACGTCGAGCTTGTTCTGTCCTCTGATATCGCAAGGTGTCGAGCGGAAATGCGGTTGTTAGTGTAGGCCAGGTGTGATGCTTTTTGGACTGTTAAGTTGTTCTTTTTAAAGGTCTGTTTTATTTAGCCCATCAAATATTTTTTGGTCCAGTTTCTTAGTCTGTATCTTCTTGTGATGTCTAGCGATTTTGTCAGGCATTTCATTTCTCAAGCTGTAATGATATTTCGCAGTGCTTTTTGAGGGTCCAGGTTTGCCACTGGTAGCAGTGTCGGTAAAAAGATTGATCTTATAACTTGGTTCTTAATCTCCATTGGGATATTTTGATGGAAGAAGGTGGGTGCTAGATGATAGGTGACAGAATTTGTCTTTTTTACACTTATTTCAGTTTCTCTGTCCATTTTTCAGATTCATCCAAGGTATTTGAATTCTTGTACTTGTCTCAGTTGTGTGTTGTTCACTTGTGTATATTTAAGAGCGTTTGGTTTCTTGAGACCTTCATTACATCTATCTTTGTTGTGTTCATTTTCGTACATTTTTAGATTTAGTGATGTGTTCCAGTAGGCTTGTCCTTGTCTTAGAGTAACCTATAATATGATCTTTCATAAGACACAAGAAGAAGAAGAAAAAGAAGAAGAAGAAGAAGAAGAAGAAGAAGAAGAAGAAGAAGAAGAAGAAGAA
>NW_004797404.1:1325521-1327218 GCF_000002075.1 Aplysia californica | reverse complement strand
AGAGAGAGAGAGAGAGAGAGAGAGAGAGAGAGAGAAAAGGGCAACAGAGAAAAACGGAGAGATATAGAGAAAAAGAGAGAGAGGTGGGTAGATAAATTAATAAATGGAGAGAGAGAGAGAGTGAGAAAGATACAGAGAGAAGAAGAAAGAAATATCTATTCTGTGAGTGGGAAGAGATGGTGTAAGAGAATAGAAAATAACAAGGTAGAGAAACGCCTGAAATGGTAAGTTACTGTTACTTCAACTTGCAAAATTTAAAGACAAGCATAAGTACCCAAATGAGTTAAATACGTACTTTCTGAAACAGGCACTTAAAATTTAGACGAAATACCTGTAGTCTTTGTTATACTTGGCTTTGAAGATGAGCCAGTTGGTGTCTGTGTGGGCCGAAGCCACGGCAACAGCGAGGGCAAAAATTGCCAGCTTGATCATCTGGAGACAAAGAGTATAACTTGTTTCCAATTATCAGTCTAGATTCTGATTAAGAAAAAACAAAAACAAATGACAGAGACATTTTCGTTCAAGTTTTAGGGGTGCCTTTTCAATTACTGAGTTGTACAAGAAAGATATTTAGCTTTGGTTTAATCCTTTTGACTTTGTACATTTCAACTAAAAAAGTATGTACACATGAAAACAAAAACCTTATCATTTCGTCAATTCTGTGTTAACTTTCAATTTAGAAAAAAAGGGTTATTCTTTACAGCAAACTGTTAGTTGCGTAAAATATTGGCATTTCTTGACAGCACTTTTTTCAAAGGAACAAATAAATTATTCACAATAATATTGCCAAGTTAATGATAATTTCTTGAGTCAACATGGGTATAAAATATTATTTGGTGTTGTCATTTAGGAATTTCTTTTTCTTTTTTTTCTTTCTTTTTTTTGGGGCTATCTAATTCTTCTCATTTATGAAGTTTAAGTGTGTATACAGAACGCAAGGAACTTTCAGACAATTTCTAATTTGTGAATCTTTTTTCTGAGTAGCACCGACGAATAGAGTTGACAGTGAAGGCCTCGCTTACTTAACCAGATAAGAATGAAGCTTATTTGAGAGATAATTAATTGTACTGGCGTTGTTTCTGCAAGGTAGAAATTAGACATATTTTCAAAGATGTTAGTAGGCCTCAGTTGTTGCGATTTTTGTTGATAAGAAATCTTTGTGCTTTTATTTTGACGCTATCATCACGTGAGTGTTCACGTTGTTCTCTTTCTACACTGTTACCTTTTTGCAAGACAGAAAAAAGGAAGATTTAACGCTAAATAAGATGGGAGTGAAACAAAAGGTATAGCTGTGTACTTTTACTAAGAGCGTCCAAAATAAAAAGAGGAGATACAAATGGCTTGCCTTGTTACCTTGTCTTATGATGTCTTCTGGAAAAAAAAAATGATCAAAGTTTCAAAGTAAGCTTCACATTTTTAGCTTGTTAGTAGACTTCATTTTATACCACTTCCATTGATAAGAAATTGTATATGAAGCATTTTAAAAAAAAACTATCACCACGTGAGTACTGTACTGTCCTCTTTCCCGACCTTCCCCACTCTTTTGTCTAGATGTCTGCATCCCGATGACCACCATCAGCACAATCACCATCCTTACTCATTTTACCCTCTCTCCCTCTACCAGTATCTCTTTCTGTCTGTCTGTCTGTCGGTCTGTCTGTCTGTCTGTCTGTCTGCCTGTCTGTCTGTCTGTCTGT
>NW_004797404.1:1322852-1325114 GCF_000002075.1 Aplysia californica | reverse complement strand
TGTATGTATGTATGTATGTATGTATGTATGTATGTATGTATGTATGTATGTATGTGTGTATGTATGTATGTATGTGTGTGTGTGTGTGTGTGTGTGTGTTTGTGTGTGTGTGTCTGTCTGTCTGTCCTGTGAAAAGTACCATGGTATCCTATGTAGCGTTTTTGGGGAGTGCCTAATTTTATTGTATTTTTCTGGTAGAGAAATTATTTCTGAACAAAATGCTTAAAAACTTTTATAGACAGTTTCAGTAATATGAGAGATCTGGTAATTTTTACTGGTAGGGTTTGGAAACACGGTTTTGAGAAAGATGGTCTTAAGATATACCTTAGATCTGGTAAGAATTCTACTTCAAATGAATATCGATTGATCGGCAAATCGTATTGTTTGTCTCTAAATCTCTTGAAAACACTGTCACTATTCAAAAGGTAACTTTAAAAAATAAAACAGCTTTAAACAACTGAGCAATTTCAAAGTATCAATAAAAGTTTGAAAACAAATTTACGGTCAAGTAGAACTAGATTTTTGTTTCGCAAAATGACTTCACTTTGCTTGGTAAAGGTAAAGGGTAAAGAGAAAGATGAGTTATTAAATTTCAGAAGAGTATTTTTGGAAGTACTCGTAAATGTTTGACATATCTGTCTCTGCCCAATTGAATCGCGTGGTGGGCACCCTCTGTCCGGTTCCTTTAGTGGAAACAACATTATTTGTTACTGAAAATTTACCCAAATTGTAAGATCAGCCTCTGTTCTGCTGGCGTTTGTCAGTGTGAACCAACGGTACCAGGTCAATAATTGGTGATGAAGTTGTATGGTAGGTCAATAAGAGGAAAGGGAGATTAAAGGGGTCTAGCTAACAAGAAAAGCTATCTTCGTTATTTATGCATTTTTTGAAACCAAACTTCCCCAAAATATGTGGTACCCTCCCAAAAACAAATCAAAATGTTTAAAAACAAATTATCCCAACGTGTTACGTAACACCGGCGTCCATATTGAAATTATACTATACATAGGAAAATTTTAAAATTTTGAAAACCAAACGGCATAATGTTAATTTTTGTCATGAATATCAAGTTAGTAAGAATAGTTATAGGTACCTGGCTGGGGTTCTTTTTGGGTATACTTCCAATATTCTGGAATTTCTGGGGGTTTCAAAATAATGTCTCTTTTTTGTGCAAATTTTAAAAGCAAAATCAATTTCAAAGGCAGACTTCTCGAATATTAAGTACTTTTTTTCAAATATAACAATTAGTCACGTACCAGTAACTATCAAATCTGCATATACTTGGACAGTTTCAGTACTTTATCTTGCTTATTAGCTCAGACTTTAAGATTTTAGTGATCAAGAGTCTTTCCAAAATAAGGTTTTGGGAAAAATGTATTTTAAAATGTCTCAGAGTAATTTGAGGGTTTGTTCCTTCTAGAGGTTCCAGCACAATATAAACTATTATTCTTAATAACATATAAATTCTCATTTCTGTACAGTTACAAAGAACCTCATTTATAGAGGTTTAGTGAACCAAGTTGACCAAGATGTAACAAAAAAAGAGAGGAAAAGTGACCAAACAGTCCTAATTGAAAAAAGGGGAGGTCGCTTTAGACATATTTTGTCCTATTGTATCTATTTATTTACCAAATGGACCAGAAAATCTGATTCAGCAATGATCAAAGGTGTTAAAAGCGGCTTTCTTGAAAATCAATGATTTAATTGAAAATTGATCAAAATCCTCGGTAGCTAGACCCCTTTAAAAGAATGAGATCGAGAGAGAGAGAGAGAGAGAGAGAGAGAGAGAGAGAGAGAGAGAGAGAGAGATAGGGGGGAGAGAGTAATGAATCATTATGAAATTTAACCTTTGAGAAGCTCGATGTGCCTTCTTGAACACACATTAATTTTATGTCTTTTTGGCCTCTGAAAATCGATTGGAGATTCCAACATTAGACACTTGAACCCGTCAAAAGGGAGCATAATGAACACAAAAGATCGCGACCCCACTTTCCAGGGGAGCGGCCCCACACATGTTCATTGACTCTCTAATGTCGGTATCTCCAATTTACATTTAATTTGTTAGCCTCAGTGGTCTTGAAAATACCTCCATGTTTCATACCACAAAAAATAATGCCAAAGGAGGCTAGGCTAATCATATTCTATCTATTTATCTATCTGTTTTATCTCTGACCATTTATGTATCTACCTACCTACTTACTCCACACACACACGCAAACTAACAGGCACACACACACTCTCTCTCTCTCTCTCTCTCTCTCT
>NW_004797404.1:1319403-1321147 GCF_000002075.1 Aplysia californica | reverse complement strand
GCCCTCTCTCTCTCTCTCTCTCTCTCTCTCTCTCTCTCTCGCCCTCTCTCGCCCTCTCTTCCTCTCACATTGTCATCATCCCATATTATGTCGATTGTCAACATCATCTCTACAAGCACATTTCCCGTGTAATCTCTATTCTAAACAGTTATGTTAGGATCATAGGTTTCTGTGCATGTCTAACGGAAAGTCATAACACGTTACAAAATATATGAGTACAAAGAGTTAAATTTACAAGGCGCACTTTTTGATACTTATCAGATGGCGTCAATTTGATAGAAATGGGCAAGGGACAAGTAGCATGTACCATCAATAAAAAATACTTTATGTTGGCTTAAAGATAAAAGCGATGAACTGTCCCTTTGTGTACATGGTGACTTTTTGATACGATAAAAAGAATGTGAATTTATAGATGATGGTGTCGGCTTTTCAATTTTTTTCATTTCTCTACGCACTGACCCGTTTTCGGTTAAAAATCCTGAGAGGAGATATGTAGCCTACTTCTTGACCTGTTTCAGCTGTTGTTATTGACTGACATGGATGATCAGGGAACAATAATTTCCGCTGATATTCATGACTTTTGTTTTGAGATGTTTATTTTCATGTCATTTTTTTCACAGATATTGTTGAATTGAATGGTAAGATTTGCAATTGCGTGGTTGTTTTGGGTGAATAATGCTCTGGTCGTCTGAGAACAGAAACTCGTTTACGCTTTCTGGAATTTGGTTTTAGGTTTTGTTTTACATTGTCGAAGTAATACCCGTATATTTGTAACATTTTGTATACCATTTTCATTGAAATTGCGTTGCGTAGCATTGTTTCCGAAGTCTTCGTGAATCCTTTGAGCGTGACATTAGAAGGTCCTTCTACTGTACTTTTCTTCTTTTCTTCTATCTGTTGTGCTCTTCCTCAGCATTAAATGATCTCCATCGAGTCCATGGGCTTGTTTCTACTCTAACACATACTCTTTCATTTAGACTATTGAAAATTGTACAGTAGAAATATCACTGGCCAACACGCATTTTGCCGCATACGGTTTCAGACATGTTCTAAGCTAATTTGGGATAGCCTGTTCAAGAAATGGCATTAGTTTTTGCGTTTCATGTCACGATTTTGCTCTGTAATAAAGTGCTAATTTTAGTGTTGATATTACACAATTATTCACGAGTTTTCAAATAGTATAGCCTATAGTTTTAGATTCAAATGAAAGTTTATTGAATCAGAACTTTTAACTGTAAGTCTTTTTATTTAAAATAAGTAAGTGATCAATTTTATTTAAATTACGCCAATTTTGTTTTCTGTGTTATAAACGTAAATCAAGTAAAACACGTCTTTATATCTACATGTGCCTTCTATAAAATAACAATCTCTAAAGGTGGACATTAATAAATTAACACTTATGTGAGAGGTGTAAGTCTCATCAAGTTGAAGACGAATTTCACTCTATTTCCTATTGTCCATACTTTGTCCAACACAGGAAATTGGTAATTCCACACCGGCTGACTCGGCCCTGGAACAGAAATATTCAAAGTTTGACTCACGATAAGAGATGTGTGTACAACATATACTTTTTAATTATGGAAACTTTATTTAATAAATGAGTGTTTTAATATGATGTGATGTTGGCTAATGACCTAAAACACTGAATAAACGTATCAACTTACTAACTATCTGTCTCCTGTCAAACCATTTCTTCTTCTACTCACCTATCTATTTCACACACACACACACCACACACACACAC
>NW_004797404.1:1315595-1317592 GCF_000002075.1 Aplysia californica | reverse complement strand
CCTCTCTCTCTCTCTCTCTCTGTCTATCTCCCTTTCACATATCCATTACCCCATATCACCCCGATTATATCCCAATCTTCTTCGCATGCACATATAACATTCAATCTCTTTTCTAAGAGTTCTATTATGATTTTAGATTTCAGTGTACGTCTAACTGAAAAGTCATAACACGTTACAATAAATAAAGGGGCAAGTAGTTAACATTCGATGGTGCACTTTTTAAATAATAATCAGATGGCGTCAATTTGATAGCAATGGGCAATGGACTAATAGTGCGTACCATCAATAAAATGCATTTACAGCATTATGTTGGTTTAATGATGAACTGTCCCTTTGTTTCAGTAGCGGTATTTGTATAAGAAAAGGATGAATGAGAACTTAAAGATGATGGTGCAGTCCTTTCAAGTTACATTTTTCTACCTACTTACCTGTTTTAGGTACAAATCCTGCAAAGATTTTTTGCTCTTCTTGACCTGTATCAGTTGTTTGTTATTCTCACGAATGTTCAGGGAACTATGATTTCCTCTGACTTCCATGACTTTTGTTCAGATGTGTTTATACTCATGTCAAATTTACCAGTTATTTTTTTATTCCGGTGATATAATTTGGATGTTTTGTTGTTTTGGGTGAGTTTGCGTTGCATTCTAGAAGTAATACCAGTGAATGTATAACATCTTGTATACCTACTTCATTGAAAGTGCACTATGTAGCATTGTTTCTGTACTTTTCATATAACACTGGAGTGTGACGCTGAAAGGTCCTACTTCTATTCTTGTTTTTCTTCGTTTGTTCTTTCTATCTATTCTGCTGTGCTCTTCCCCAACACTGAATGTCCACCACCGAGTCATTGTGCCTTTTTCTGCTCATACACGTACTCTCTCATTAAGACTCGAGTTAAGGATACTGTGATAATAATAAATGCGATTTTCGACTTCTCAAACACGTACACTTCCAATTAGAAAAGGGTAAAGAACACAGTGATAATACGAAATAAGACGTTCGACAGAGGACCCATTTTCACATCTAGCCCGTGTCTCCTACAGGTCAGGTGGGCCTCTTCCTTCTCCACAGCAAAACATTATTCGTGTTGCACAACAAATAATATAGTACAGTAGGCATACGACGAGTCAGGCCATGAAATGAAATTTCATTAGATGACGAGACATGAATATCGTTGCGAACATTTCTCAAGCGTTTTAATCAATACATTACAAAGTCATTTGATTCTATGTTGTATTTTATACCAAGGTGTATGTCTGCAGTATATTACAAACTAATCAAGATCAAAGAAAAACAACAACAAAAACTGTTTAAAAAAAAAACAAAAATAAACAGAGCGAAAGAATTAATGAAAAAAAAAGATGAAGGTACTGGGTGTCTAAAACATGAAGACCCAAGTAAAGGGCAATAACTCGCTTATCTTTGCGGTGAGTTCAAAACTAGTCATAAAAAACAAAATTTCATGAGTCTCAATATGAATAAAATCAGTCAATGTATTCGAAAAGTAGTGAGGTTTTAAGAATTTAACTGAAATTCAGAAAGAAAAAAAACTATACAAATGCTATAAAATCAAACATACTGAGAATGTTTGCATTCATCAAGAATACATTTATTCAAAAAGAAAATTAAAAATAAACATTGTATCCAATTATGAACAATTTTTAATATTACTGCTTCTGTAACAAATTTTAAAAGGCACTCAGTTATCGTGACAAATTTAATAACATATTATTATTAGTTGACACCGGTGGGGTAATTTGCATCGGTAGCAATACCGCACTGGTTGTCCTTGTTCCTACTCATCAGAATGTAACCGTCCATGCCCCACTTAGTGCCCCAGCTGAAAAGAAAGATTTATAAAAAATAAAATAAAAGAGTATGGAACCTAGTTAGTACAGTGTTACATTTGTGTTTGATTAAGTGTCATTCCACTAGAGAATTAACAATGACGTGAGAGGAAACATCTCTAATGCTGAATGGCGATGCCCCATTACTTT
>NW_004797404.1:1311707-1314123 GCF_000002075.1 Aplysia californica | reverse complement strand
TGTGTGTGTGTGTGTGTGTGTGTGTGTGTGTGTGTGTGTGTGTGTGTGTGTATTAGAATTTTAGGGTGGTTGGGTATGTGCACGTGGATGGAGACAGGGTAGTAGATACTTGTACAGAGGTGTTATTTATGAAGAAGTAAACAATGGACACGCGTACCTCGGCAACAGCCTTTTGCAAGGCATCCTCACTACCGCTTGTTACGTTAACGTAGGCCTGCGCTGTGGCGCCTACTCCCGCCCGCTTGAAGTGGCAGGGACGGTCTTCTGGCTTGTATGGGTAGCTCTCTTCAGTGTCAATACCTTTGTTGTCAATTACGTACTGGAATGCGTTCACCTCTAAGCCTCCGTCACAGCCATAGTTGCCTACAGAGCAAAAATACGATGGGGAATCAGAAAGTAATGCAAGTTCATTTATAAGTTAAAGAAAAAAGAACGCACTGGCAACTATCATACCTCAAACTGAAGGGGAACATCAGGGGATCAGATTTCTATATTTCAATATAGTCTTCAATTTGTTCAATAGCCACTGTCCACCTTTTATTAAGTCAACATAGAGCAGCTTCTTAAAACTGAGCAGGTTGGTCTTTTGGGTACCGCAGTCTTGATTTGTCCATCGTTTCCATAGTGTTGACATCTCAATGATTCTTTTCGAGGACCGAAAACGTGAAAGTCTGAAGGTGCCAAATTAGAGAATCAGCTGGGTGTGGCAGTGTTTTCCATCCAAACAGGGTGATCGTCTCCCTTGTTCTGGTACTCGTCTGCAGGTGGGCATTGTCACGGTGAAAAAAACAACACTCTTTCCATTTTCAAATTTGGTCTGACTAGTCGAATTCTCGCTTTCAGTTGTTTCAGTGTTTCAGTGTAGGCTTCAGAATTGACAAATGCTACTCGCGGTAAAAAAAAATATGTGAAAGGCACTCTATGAACGTCCAAAACCACAGTTGCCATGATTTTCCCAGTGACTCCTCGATTCTGACAAGCATATGGACACACCTCCCTTTATTTCCGGCCCATTGCTGAAACGTCTAACCCACATACAGGGCCAAAATCTTGAGCTTGGTTCCTGTAAACATTTTGAAGTCTCTTTTGGATGCTACCAGTGGATTCTCCTTCTAAAACATCCAGAAATTCAAGCACAGCTCTTTACCGCTGACAGACCTCCAATTGGCCAGCCATGTTGATGTGACGTCATTCAGTCAAAAAAAACCTAACAAACTTAAATTTTGACAGTTTGAGTTGAAAGGTACCTGTGTAAGTGTATATGAGCCGAATTTAAATTAAATTTGATGCTAAATTGTGCAAAATAACGAAATACTTGCATTACATTTTTACTCCCCGTAGTATAAATTATAAAGGTAATCTATTTGTAAACTTATCAAGTACAGTAATTGCGATTATAATGCCTGAGCAGAGCAAGGAACAAGAGAAGGGGAGATCAGAACATGAATGAAGTTGCCAGAGACACAATAACAACAACAGTAGTCCTCCGCAATATTATTAATCAGTAACCGAGCATGGAGGGATATAGTAATGGAGGTTGGAATGTGGGCGACACCCATGACTGATAGAAGTCCTCTCTCACAGCGGAACCATAGGCAACCAGCAGCGTGCGCGGCCTGACTCTCGCACTAAAAGCTAGATTAGGCAAGAGGGTTTTATTCTAAAGTCCTTGAGATCAGGCATGTCATTGAGTAAAACTACCACCCTCATGTGTTGTGTTTAGATGTTCTACACCGCAGTAGAAAAGCCGAGATGCTCGATAAAAAAAAAAGAAAACAACTATTAAATGGGATTGCCTTCCATTGTGAGAGCATATTAAATTATATTATGCAAACTAGTATCTTTTTACGACGATACCGTATCTAATGTCTAGGTATATACATAAATATTGCTTTTATCCTAATAATACGCAGCTTAGTTCATTCTTCTCCGAACTATTGCGGTTGTCTAAATGTAGATATCTATAATAGCTCCATTAAAAAAATGAAATCAATAGTTTACTAGTAAGAATAAATAGCTTTTCTGTTAAAGAAAGGGTGTTAAAAACCACAAAAAGACGTAAGATGATTAGTGAAGGAGAGGAAGGGGGGGGGGTCAATAATAATTTTAATCTTTATCCGGTTTAAGTTTATTTTAATAGTCTACACGTACGTGAATACCGTTTATGGTCCCAGTTCACTTCAGATTCCGTTGTTTTAAGAAAATACATGTTACAGCACAAAGTCATCCCCAAGAATTCAACTCTGAAGTTTGAAGGGACTTGCTTAGTTATTGGTCTCCACTGGGGTCTTTCGATGGGAGAGAATGGCTGCAAGTTTCCCTTCCGCCTCACATTCCTTGTTCAATTTAGTTCTGTGTCATTATTGGCTGTCTTGGTCTCGGTGTATGATCTCTCATAAGACAGCAGCAGCAGCAG
>NW_004797404.1:1296659-1311278 GCF_000002075.1 Aplysia californica | reverse complement strand
TAGAAGAAGAAGAAGAAGAAGAAGAAGAAGAAGAAGAAGAAGAAGAAGAAGAAGAAGAAGAAGAAGAAGAAGAAGAAGAAGAAGAAGAAAAAGAAGAAGAAAATATTAATCAACAGAGATTTGTAGGTGGATATGAGGAAAACAAAATCATAAACATACCCCATTTTTGTGAACAGTCGATCAAGTTAGACTCGGAAAGGCTGACCAGTTTTCCGGTGGTATTAAAATGTTGACCCTCGAGACTGCCAGTGACGGAGAAAGCCCAGCATGATCCACACTGTCCCTGGTCTTTAATAGCTGAACAAAACAAGGACATGATTATGTGGGTGTTCTGAAATGAATCGAATTTTGTATTTTAATTTGACCTATTCTTGAAAGGGGCCGGGGACGGAAGGAAAGGGATGGAAAGGAGTACAAGGTAAATTAGTATTACATTCAATTTCTTGTCCTTATTTTTTCGCATTTAAAAAAATGTTTTTTAAATATTTATATTATATTCATTAAGAAGCCCAAAACAAACATACACATACACCTGCACATAAACAAACACTTACATATACACCTGCATATGCACATGCACATGCACATACACATACTCATGCTCATTCTCATACACAAACACATGCACATATGCATACACATACACACATGGACAACCTGACAGAGTACTTAGATACCTACATATTATAGTACCAATGCCCCTACACACAAACACATCCAGTTATTGTACTCATTCTTACGTGTGACGTATCCTTTTTTCCTCCAGTCCACAGAGGCGGGCAGGTAAGCCTTGTACTGGCCACTCACGTATTTCCCTGGCTCCTTGTGTACGTTCATGCCGTTCATTACCCTGTTGAACTCATCGTTGGTCTAGGGATGAAGACAGAAAACCGTTAGAGCTCTTTTGTAAAGTTGAACGCTCTACGAGATATGAGGTTTGTCATGTCAGTAGGAGAGTACGTACACTGTCAGTCGTAAATGTGCAGGGTTGAGACGTTAGTTCAATTGATTAATCCAGGCTGGACGCTAAAAAACAGGGAACACTCGAGGATTATGAACTCCAATCTTTCCTATGCTGTTCATATTTTGTATTCGCTTGGCGACAGCAACCTACTGAAGATATCAATGATTGGCGCAGCACTACGGCTTACTTCTTAAAGTCGCGTTTCCAAAAGCCTTTCCCACTTTTACATTAAGGGATTACAGTTAGGAGAACCAGAAATAATGGTTTGTGCATACATTGGGTAGGGATGGGGTACCTCTATTAAACACGATTAAGAGAAGATTAGTGTTGAGCATATCCATGATTCTGAAGACTGACCATATCAGCGTATTTGTTCTCTCCCAGGTAGTAGCTCTTGAGTCCTTGGGCATACAGTTCATTGTGTTCCTCAATCTTTTTCAGGTTGGACTGCCACACGAAGCGACGGATGATGTCTTCTTCTCCACTGTGGAGGGATCGAGAGACAAAAGGAGTTTTTGAGTTAATGAGTTGACAAGCAGGTAAATACATGAGTGAGTAGGTGATTCTCTCTCTCTCTCTCTCTCTCTCTCTCTCTCTCTCTCTCTCTCTCTCTCTCTCTCTCTCTCTGTGTGTGTGTGTGTGTGTGTGTGTGTGTGTGTGTGTGTGTGTGTGTGTGTGTGTGTGTGAGAGAGAGAGAGAGGAAAAGAAAAAAGAGAGACAGTGAGAGAGAGAGAGACAGAGACAGAGAGAGAGAGAGACAGAGAGAGAGAGAGAGAGAGAGAGAGAGAGAGAGAGAGAGAGAGAGAGAGAGAGAGAGAGAGAGAGAGAGAGAGAGGCGTAACGGCAGAGATAGAAAGATTTGTTGAGGGGAAAATGGATAGATATAGGGAAAAAGAGGGAGATGGATAAATGGATTTGGAAAGAATTAATCTTTGAAGGGTGAAGAGGTGGGGTAAGAGGAAAGACGATAAGCCAGAGAAACGCCCGAAATAGTAAGTTACTGTTACTTTAATTTACAAAATTCAAAAGCGAGTTTTATTAACAAAATGAGTTAAATACGCGCTTAATGGAACAGGCGGTTAAAATTAAATAAAATATAGTTTTTATTTTTTAACGAAGTACCTGTAGTCCTTGTTATACTTGGATTTAAAGATGAGCCAGTTGGCGTCTGTGTGGGCTGATGCCACGACAACAGCGAGGGCAAAAATTGCTAGCTTGATCATCTGGAGACAAAGAGCATATTATATGAATTAACTTATTACCGTTTTAGATTCTGTTTATGAAAAAAGAACCCCAGGGAAAGAGACTTTTCCATTCAAGTTTTAGGGGTTTGTTTTTAGTTACTTATTTGTTGACCTGTACAAGAAAGGTATTTAGTTTTATTTCAGTCCTTTTGAATGTTTACATTTCAATTTAAAAAGTAGATTTACATGAAAACAAAAAACCGTATTATTTCGTCAAGTCTTTGCGAAATTTCAATTTAGAGAAAGGCTTAATATTTACTGCAAGAAATGACGGCATAAAATATTTACATTTCTTGACAGTCCTCTTTTCAAAGGAATACAGTTTATTAACGATAACATTGCCCGGTTAGTGCAGCTTCTTTTAGTCAGCATGTGTATGCATTTAAAATATTGTTTGGTGTTATTTAGGAAAGTACTTTTCGTTTTGGTTGTTGTTGTTCTTTTGCTAGGCTAGCTAATACTTCTCATTTATGAATTGTAAGTGTGTACAGAGAACGCAACTAACTTTCTAACAATTTTTAATTTATGAATGTATTTTCTGAGTACCGCTGACGAAAAGGATCGACAGTGAAGGCCTGGTTTTACCGGATTAGAATGAAACCTGTTTGAGAGATAATTAATTGTACAGACGTTGTTTCTGTATGGTAGAAAAAAAGACATAATATTACTTTCAAGTTTGTTTAAAAGCCTCAATTGTTACAATTTTCGTGTATAAGGAATCTTTTGTTTAGTTTATTTTGACACTATCACTACATGAGTGCTCAAGTTGTTCTCTTTTTAGACTGTCAATTTTTTACAAGGTAGAAAAAAGACATATTTTCAAGAAGACTCAAGGCAAAATGAGATGGGAAGGGAACAAAACGTATAGCTGTACATGACAGTCAGTGTGTTTTTACTTAGAGCATCCAACATAAAGAGAGGAGATACAAAATACTAACCTTGTTAATTTGTCTTATGATATTGTCTTTTGGAAAAAATAAAATGATCAGTGTAAAGCTCACTTTTTAAGCTTGTTAGTAGGCCTTATTTATACGACTTTCATCGATAAGAAATTGTATATATGTAGAATTGTTTTAACACTATCTACTCGTGAGTTCTCAAGCTGTCCTCTTTCCTGACCTTCCCCTTCTTTGTCTAGACGTCTGCACCCCTATCATCATCATCACAATAACCACCCCTACTCATTGTTCTCCCGTTTTGACAAAGGCAGTCCGTGTGACTTGACATGTATGAACACCTATACAAATGAAAATAATGCTGTTGTTGTTGAAGAACGTGAGGTTAGATGTGTGTTTGGACGTGTGAATGTGAGAAAGGCGTGTGGTCCAGACGGTGTGCAACCCAAAATTCTGAAAATGTGTTCAGCACAACTTAGTTTTATTTACACCTATATTATCAACCAGTCGTTGTTGACATATGCTATTCACACTATTTGGAAATGTTCTAAAATCGTCCCCCTTCCAAAGAAAAAAAAATTACTGAAATGAACGACCTAAGGCCAATAGCCTTAACATCGGTAGTTATAAAATGTCTTGAAAAAATTGTGCTAAAAAGACTACGAACGTACATAGAACCCATCCAGGACCCTCTACAATTTGCATGTCGTCACGGGAGAAGTGTGGAAGACGCCATTTTACTATTTCTTGACTACATATATAGACACTTAGACAAGCCTAAAACTGTCTGTAGGATCCTGTTTGTTGATTTTTCGTCAGCCGTTAATACTATCCAGCCAGCTATCCTTTCAAAGAAATTAGAAAACATAGGTGTTAACGTCAATTTAATATCATGGATAGGCAATTTTCTTACCAACCGAACCCAGTATGTAAAATTAAAACATTCTTCATCGACATACATCACAACAAATACAGGGGCCCCTCAAGGATGTGTTTTGTCACCAGTTTTATTCACACTATACACGAACGATTGCCAAATAAACAACAGTAACATCAAGTTGATAAAATTGGCAGATGATTCAACATAATTGGGCTAATTCAGGCTGACCATAACGAAACCGCTTACCGGAATTTTTTACTTAACTTTTCTGAATGGTGTGAAAATCATAAGCTACTTTTAAATGTGAAAAAAACCCAAAAGAACTTGTCGTTGATTTTAGAATAAAGAAACTGCCCCTGCAGCCACTCAAAATTAAATGTGAAAGCATCGAGCAAGTGTCAGACTATAAGTATTTGGGTGTTACAATAGAAAACAAACTCAACTGGCGTGTCCACACTTCTCTCCTGCATAAAAAAGTGAACAAAAGACTATTTTTTCTAAGTAAGCTAAAGTATTTTAAAGTTGATAAAACATTGATGTCCATGTTCTACCATTCAACCATAGAAAGTATGATCAATTTTTGTATAACTGCATGGGCCGGGAACACAAGACAACAAGATAAAGAAGAATTAAATTGACTAATACGGAAAGCATGTAAAATTTCAACATCTTCATTCCCCTACTTGGATGAATTGTACATAACAGCTTGCACTAAGAAAATTAATTCCAACTTTTTAGACAACAAACATCCCTTGTTCCCTCAAATAAAAACATCAGTCAGAAGTAAAAGACCTAGGCTTCTGATCTGTAATAAAGAAAGACACAGAAAGACATTTTTACCATCATCTATCAAAATGCTTCCATCTTAACCATCTTGTATAAATATACTTACGACCTTAGAGCATGCATCAAAATAACATTGAGTGTGTATCTAGCTTACAATTATTATTGTTTATATTGCTGCTCATTTATATTCTGCTTGTGATTGTAAGCCTACTTGTGTGTGCATGTGTGTGCACGTGTGGGCGTGTGTGTGTTTGTGTGTGTGTGTGTGTGTGTGTGTACACGTGGTGGAACACCGAACCAATGTGCCAGGATCTGGACAATAAAGATGTATCTTATCTTATCTTATCTTATTTCTGCCCCAGTCTCCCTCTCTCCCTCTGACTGCCTGTCTTTCTGTCTGTCTGTGTGTCTGTCGGTCTGTCTGTCTGTCTGTCTGTCTGTCTGTCTGTCGGTCTGTCTGTCTGTCTGTCTGTCTGTCTGTCTGTCTGTCTGTCTGTCTGTCTGTCTGTCTGCCTCTTGCCCCAATGTATTTTCCTTTCTATCTCTACACCTCCATTTCATTATCTTTCTCGTTCGTTATTAATGGGTGAACCTCTCTATGTCTACATTATTTCCCGTACATATTAACACATATTCTCAAAAAATCAAATCTTTCCCCGAAGGAGCTCAAGAATTTCAGACCTGTCTCCAACCTTCCCTTTTTATCAAAAATTTTGGAGAAAGTTGTTTTGGTTCAATTGAAGAATCATTTAAAAGAAAACAATTTATATGAATTATATCAATCTGCCTATCGGCAATTTCATAACACAGAAACTGCGCTATTGAAAATATACAACGACCTCTTGTGTGAGGAAGATGAGAACAAAATATCAATTCTTTCTCTTCTTGATCTTAGTGCTGCCTTTGACACTATAGATCACACTATTCTTATTGGACGATTGTTCAACACGTTGTGACTGTCTGACAGGGTTTTTGACTGGTTTAGGTCCTACCTGATTGGTCGTACACAATCTGTGGTTGTGCACGACTCTCTTTCGTCAATTTTTAAGCTAGACTTTGGAGTGCCTCAAGGTTCAGTATTGGGTCCATTCTTGTATACGTTATATACGCAGCCGCTTGGAGCTGTGATTAGAAAGCACAATATGAATTATCACATGTACGCTGACGATACACAGATATATAAATCTGTTCCACTATCAGATGTTGAAACCTTGCTTACTACGATGGGTCTGTGCATTGATGACATCAAAAAGTGGATGGTTGATAAAAAACTCCAGCTTAATGAAAATAAAACTGAAATTCTGTTATGTAACCCAAAGAAAAGCCGTATCCCCGTAGACATTGATCATATTTGTACTAAAAATGAAAAACTGTATTTTACTAACAAAGCAAAATATCTGGGAGTGAATTTTGATTCAAAATTGTCAATGGAACATCGTATCAATTATTTATGTACCATTTTATTTTGTGAATTGCGTAGAACTGGTCATATGTCTATGTTTTTGAACGAACACTCGTTGAAAACACTCGTGTCATCTTTCTTGTTTTCACGCATCGATTATTGCAATGCTTTACTAGCTAACTTACCAAATACCTCTCTTCACAAGTTACAACGTTTTCAAAATCATGCTGCTAGGCTTGTACTAAAGAAAAAGAAGAGGGACCACATTACTCCCATGTTAAGAACGTTGCATTGGCTCTCCGTGTCAGCTAGAATGTCATATAAAATTGCAATATTATGTCATAAATGTGTCAATAACAAAGCTCCCTCATATCTTAGTGATCTCATCCAGATTTATGTTCCATCTAGATCACTAAGATCAGGCGACCAGTATCTTTTACGAGTTCCTAGAAATGGCGGTAAAAAATTAGCCGAAAGATCGTTCGCCTACCTTGCTCCATCAGTTTGGAACTCTCTTCCCCAACCCTTGAAACATACAACATCTGAGTCTAAATTTAAAAAATCTTTAAAGACACATTTAATGACATCCTTTTTAAATCAGTAGATTCATGTTCAATACAATGTTATGTAAATGTCTATGTATCCATTTATGTATTTTGTGAATTGCAGTGTATATATTATTTTATTCTCATTTCGTGACGATGTGTAATCGTGTGCGTGTGATAAGCAAGTAGCTGTGTGTGTGTACGTGTGTGTGTGTGTGTGTGTGTGTGTGTGTGTGTGTATGTGTGTGTGTGTGTATTTGGCATACATGTGTGTACATGTGTGTGTGTTATGTGTTCGTGAGTGTGTATGCGTGTGTTTGTGTGTGTGTATGTGAATATGTGTGTGTGTTTGTGTGTATATGAGTGTGTGTGTGTGTGAGTGTGTGAGTGTGTCGCGTGCATGAATATTTTTCTTACATGCATTTATGTAAAGTGCCTAGAGCTGTGTTTACACGGGAGTGGGCGCTATAGAAATGATCTTCATTATTATTATTACATATTATATGTAGGCCTATTATATACTGAGGTGGAAAAAAAAACCGCGAATTTTTATTACTACACAATGATTGACAAAATGCAAACACACAGGTTTCAAGTTATTTGTTGTGTTTATTAACTGAAACTTTGCACACTTCTTGAGTGATATAGCTGACATGAACTGACCGTGCAGCACATTCATCTGAGCTCACATTGACCTTGACCTTGGTGAGCAAACTTAGTAACGGGTATGGCCTTCACGTGCAGCGATTACAACGAGGCATCTTCTGTTCATAGAGTTAATAAAACGGTTGATCTGGATGATGGCTGCAGTCACCTGGGCTGCGGTTCGAGGCGTGGCTGCATCTGGTTAAGCTGTCTTTGGATCACTTCCACAAATGTTCAGTAGGGTTCAATTCAGGTGAGTGAGGTGGGTGTGCCAATAAATTGACATTGTTCTACGCCAAGAATTTTTGGGGAGCACGTGCGGTATGTGGTCGAGCGTTGTCTTGTTGATACACAAAGTAAGGATGCCTCTGTAGAAAAGGCAGCACATGAGGTGTCAAGACTTGCGCAATGTAGCGTGAGCCGTGACGCTGTCTCCACGTCCTGGAAGATGACTGGTCCCACTCTATGATTCAATGCCATGTCTCCCCAGACCATTACGCTCTCGACTCTCCAGGGGTCACGCTCCCGAATGTTGTCGTCGTCGTAACGAGCGGTGTCTCTACGCCACACACGGAAACGGCCATTCGCTGGATAGACTCAGAACCTGCTTTCATCACTGAAGCGGATTCTCCTCCACTGTGCGTTCCGCCAGTTGACATGCGCCTGCACCCACTGTAGTAACCGTTACTGTCGATGCCTTGGTGTTAGGACAGCTCCCTGGTAAGGAAGCCTGTAGTGAAGACCAGCAGTCACTAACCTCCGTGACACAATCCAGCGGCTAAGTTGGCGTCCAGTCGTTCCCATGCTTGTTCTGGCAGTCTCTGCAGCCGGCAGAAACGGATCGCGGCGGTGCCGACGAATGATGACACGATCATAGGTCGGAGTTGTCTCCCTTGGTTTTCCGCTTCTTGGTTGATCTGATGTGGTCGCCATTGTTTGTAATCGGTTACGGAGGTGATGAATGGTGCTTAAGTGGACACCAAAAACCTGGAACACCTGTTCCACCGACTCACCGGCCACCAGTCGTCCGACAGCTCTTTCTCTGTTTTCGCTTGATAACCTTGGCATGTCTGTAGCTCGTCTATTTCCATTTGCAACATTTCGAGGCGTGCATTTTTTAGGCATATTTCCAGGACTGAGTGCGCATAAACTCACCACTCACAACAAGTTGCAAGTGTGTTCCAGTGGTGAGTGATGACTCGTGAGTTGTGTATTGCTTACGCAGCCAATGCCATCTTTGCGACGCTCAAAAATGCCCAATAAAGACGCTTGAGGCAAGTGTTGAGTGATATGAGTTCATATCACACAATTGTGAACTCGGCATTTGACGGTTACAACATTAAAAAATCGCTTTTTTCTTTCACCTCACTATATATATCCTCCATGTTTCCCGTGGCCTACCCCTGCCCGTGCTCTCTTTGGGTTCCACCGCAGCGACTGTCTTGTTATGTTTCAGCTGGCCTACCTGAAGGTGTGTCCCATTGATCGCCACCTTCTTAGTCCTATTTCTGCTTTTATATCCTTTTGTCCTATCCTTTCCCAAAGCTCTTCATTTCTTATTCTATCCTTCCACTTCATTCTTAGGATACTCGTCATACATCTGTTGATGAAAGTCTGGACTATGTATATATATATATATATATATATATATATATATATATATATATATATATATATATATACATATATATATATATATATATGCATATATATATGTATATATTATATATATATACATGCCTTTATGTGTGTGAGCTTGTGTGAATGTGTGTGTGTATGTGTGTGTGTTTATGTGTGTGTTCTCAGTAAAAAATACCAAGGTACCCTATAACGCATTTTCGGAAACTGCATTCTATTGTACTTTTTAATAGAAAAAAATATTTCTGAACAACATGCGTTTTGAAATTTTAAAGACAACTTTAGAAATTTAAGAGATCTGGTGAATTTTGGCAGATAGGGTGCAGATACGCAGTTTGTGAGAAAGATGACTTTCAAATTCACCTTAAATTTGTCACGAATTCTACTCCAAATGAATATCGATTGATCAGCAAGCTGTATTGTTTGTCTCCAAATTCTTTGACAACACCGTCACTATTCAAAGGGCAACTTTAAAAAAAAAACAGCTTGAGACAACTGAACCATTTCAATGTACCATTAAAACGTTTAAAAAAAATTACAGTCAAGTAGGACTGGAAATTAATTTGCAAAATTGCTTCACTTTGTCCACAAAGTGTGGGAGGGTTAAGAGAAAGATGCAACATTAGATTTCAGAATCAAATTTGATTTGTTCATGTTAGACCTATCTTCCTCTGCTCAATAGAGTCAAAAGGAGGATACCCTCTATACTGTTCCAAGACGAAAGAGGATTTCTTTGCCACCGATAATTTGCCAAAATGTTGGGTTCAGTCTATGTTCCGATGCCGCTTTGTTTTGTTTTAGTAAGGTTTAACGGCGCTCGCAGCTGCACAAGGTAATATGAGCGCCAAGGGGTGGGTTTCAGCAGAGAAATCCAAACGGGGAATCAAACTTACTCTGCTAACCTTTCTGGCCCAATCAGCACAAATCTGCTTCGACTATCAAGGAACCCAGGAAAGAGCAGCTCACAAGAGAGTGACAAACATATAAAAAAAGTAGAGGAAAAATGACGATAGTAAAGATGAGGAAAGAAAAAGCAGCAGTTCCCACTATGTTGTTCACGCACAGTATGAGCATGACATTCATGAATCAGCACATTTTGGGAATAGCCTAAATACACTTCAGTCAGAAGCATTGCCTGCGGGGGGGTGGGGGGGGGGGGGTTACGTTTGTTGATGTTAACCAACGTTATCAGGTCAAAAGTTGACGATAAGTTGTGAGGTTTGTCATTAAGAGGAAAGGGAGATTTGATGCGAGAGAGAGAGAGAGAGAGAGAGAGAGGGGAGGGGGGGAGCAGAAAGAGAGAGAGAGTGGAAGAGAGTTCTTTTCTTTTTATCGGAGATTATTTTCTGTAAGTTAATAAAACAAATATTTCCTAATTGAACATATAATTTCTCTCTCATTCTTTCTCTATTTCTCTCCTCTCTCTCTTTGTTCATCTCTCTCTCTCTCTCTCTCTCTCTCTCTCTCTCTCTCTCTCTCTCTCTCTCCCTCTGTCCCTCTGACTCTCGTTATCTCCCTGGGGGTCTCGTGGCCTAGAGGTTAAGGTGTTGGCCTCTCATTCAAAGGTCCCGGGTTCGAATCCGGGTAGCGACCAAAAAAAATTCTTCTCTAAAATTGCCTCCTTTCACCTCCTTTCCTGCTCTCTAACAATGTTCTGTTGCTTGCTTTCATTTCCACTTTCTGCCCCCACCCCTTCACCTCCTTTGCCCCCTCCTCTGGGCTCCTGACTCTTTCTGCCGCCTTTCTACTGCTACTCCTTGGCTCCTCCTTACTGCTGTCTTTCTGCCACAACCCTGATCTTCTGGTAGGAAAGATCTACATCTAGCCTTCTCGGACAAGGGCGAAAAATTTCGGAGGGCCCGTGTGCAAGTTGCGCACGTTAAAGATCCCATGGTGGTCTAAATTCGATAAGAGTAGGCTTCGGTCGCCATCCCGGCAAAATTCAAAATTTCCTGTAAACTGAAAATATTAGGTGTGTCCCGTGCGCTCATATAACCTTATGCAGTTGCGAGCGTCGTAAAAACACTAACAAACAAAAAAAAGTTATCTCCCTAACATAAACATCAACTCGTATTATCCCGAGTATCCCTACCATCTTCAAAATCAATATTGACCTCATCTCCTAGACATGCACGTATCAATTGCAATCTCTGTTCTAAACCGTTTTGTTAGTAACACAGATGTCACAAAGAGTATGAGTGCAAATAGTTAGCTCTGTCACGCGCTTCTTTCTATACTTATCAGATGGCGTCAATTTGATAGGACAGGCAAGGATCATAGGTGTCAGTACACACCTACCTGACAATGGGTTAGTTATCTGTGTCATGCGCACCTTTTGATACTTATCGGATGGCCTCAATTTGTTAGAAGTGGGCAAGGGGCAAGTAGCACGTATCACCAATAAAAAACACATTGATAGCATTGTGTTGGCTTAAACAATGAAGAGATGAACTGTCCGTTTGAGTCCATAGTGGTGTTTGGAAAAGATAGAAGGGATCCAAACTGATAAATGATGGTGTTGGCTCTTTAAGTTTGTATTTTTATTTCTCCACCTACTGACCCGTTTTCTTTTCTGTATAATCCTAAACAGATTGTTGTACTATTTTACCTGTTTCAGTGGTTTGTTACTAACAAAATGACACGAATGTTTAGGGAACTATGATTTCCACTGATTTCCATGACATTTTTATTTGTTTATTCTCATGCCAAATGTTTCACAGATGTTGTCAAGTTCGGTGGTATGAATTTGGATTTTGTTTTGTTTTGGGTTAATAACGCATTGGTCGTTCAAAACAGAAACACAGGTTTGGGTTTTGTGGTACGGTGTTGAAGTAATAGCCCGTTTATTTCTTACGTTTTGTACACCTATTTCATTGGAAGTGCATTATGTAGCATTGTTTCTGTTCTCTTTGTATATGGTTGGAGTGTTACGCTGGAAGGTTCTACTTATTTACTTGTTTTCTTCTTTTCTTTCATTTGTAGTCCACAGAAAAAAAAATATTGCAATGCTTTGCTGGCTAATATACCAGGTACCACTCTTCACAAAGTACAACGTTTTCAAAATCATGCTGCTAGGTTTGTGCAAAAGAAAAAGAAGAGGGATCACACTACTCCAATGTTAAGAACGTTGCATTGGCTCTCCGTGTCAGTTAGAATGTCATATAAACTTGCAAAACTATGCCATAAATGTTTCAATAACAAATCTCCCTCATACCTCAGTGATCTATTAAGATTGGTGTTCCATCTAGATCACTAAGATCAGGCGATCAGTATCTTTTACGAGTTCCTAGCAAAGGAGGTAAAACAGATTAGCTGAACGATTGTTTGCCCAACTTGCTCCATCAGTTTGGAACGCTCTTTCCCAACCCTTGAGACATACAACATTTGAGTCTAATCAATTTTAAATATCTCTAAAGACACATTTCATTACATCATTTTTATGTCAGTAAACTCATGCTCAGTACAATGTTATGTAAATGATTATGTATCCGTATACGTATTTATTTTGTGAATTACATCGTGTATATTTTTTTATCATGCATTTGTATGTGCTCATTTCGTAACGATGTGTAAGCGTGCGCGTGTAATAAGCAAGTAGATGTGTGTGTGTGTGTGTGTGTGTGTGTGTGTGTGTGTGTGTGTGTGTGTGTGTGTGAATATTGTTTGTACATGCATTGATGTAAAGCGCCTAGAGCTGTGTTCACACTGGAGTGGGCACTTTAGAAATGATTTACATTATTATTATTATTATTATTATTATTATTATTATTATTATTATTATTATTATTATTATTATTATTATTATTATTATTTTTATTATTATTATTATTATTATTATTATTATTATTATTATTATTATTATTATTTTTATTATTATTATTATTATTATTATTATTATTATTATTATTATTATTATTATTATTATTATAATAATAAGAAAATATTTTTGCGTTACACAACAAATACAGTATAGTAGACATACGAAAAGTCGAGGGATGAAGTGACAATTTATTACATCCCGTGGCATGATTACCTATGTGAACCTATCTCAAAATATAGAAGATCATTTTTTTGATTGAATGCATTACTACTTCACAAGACTGCATGTTGTATTTGTTACCAAGTAGTGTGTCTGACTTATACTACAAATTGAGCAAAACCAAAGGAAAAACAACTGCAACAAAACAGGAAACAAAAATAAACCTAAGAGAGCGAAATGATTAATTTTTTTAAATGCATGAATTAAGGTACCGACAGTCTAAAAACATATTGGCCCATGGAAAGGGCAATACTCGTTTATCGTTATATAAAGTAAAAAAATTACCAAGAATAAATAAAATGCAAAAAAAGAAGTTAAGTAAGTCATTATGAAGAAAATCAATCATTGTGTTCCAAAAACAACGAGGTTTTAAGATTTGAAACCAACATTTCACAAAACAGAAAACTTAACAACTGCTTGAAAATCAACCATAATGTGGATTGTTACTTCAAAGAATAATTTTATTCAAAAGTAAAATTAACAAAAATCATAAAGCCAACGTATTGAAATGTGCACAAATATTACAGCATCTTGAAAAAAGTAATAAAACAGTTATCGTGCCAAATTTAATAACATATTAGTTGACTCCAGTAGGATAATTCGCATCAGTAGCAATACCGCACTGGTTGTCCTTGTTCCTGCTCATCAAAATGTAACCGTCCATGCCCCATGAAGTGGTCCAGCTGAAAAAAAAAAAAGATTTATGTTATTACAATATTAAGAAACATAGCTAGAGTGCAGTCAAGAAATTCGTGCGCAACGTTTCCTCAAATATCTTTTTAACGGCTGAATCTATGTCATCTAAACTTTGCACATCAGTTTGTATCCATTTGTCTCAACTACATCATACTTTCCTACAACAATTGAGGCTATATTTTTTAAAAACCCAAACACTTTTCTTCTCAAATCTATATACGATAGTAGAAATCTCCGCCATGCTTTAAATGGGATTGTTCACTGCACTTGTCCGCTTCTCACACACATTTTGCATATGTGTATGGTCTATGTCACAACTCACCAATTACACTTTTTAGTGGAAAAAGAACTCAATTTTATGATGAACACATTTTTCGCGCTAGAGGTTCTCAAAACATGCGTTCAATTAGCATAATGTTGCGTTTTAAAAAAACCCAGGACAGACTTTTAAAAGTGATTTTGCCCTGTAAACCCTTTAAAATCTGTAAAAAACACTCACTAGGATTTTTTACAAGTATTTATTAAGGATTTTTTTTAGAATACAGCTAACAGGGCTTTTTTCCCAAAATGTTGCTCTTTTAAGATAAACTGATACACCTCATTGTGCAAAAGTTGGAGCACATATGTTCCAACGTTGAGGAGATGTTTGACAATAAGTTGCACCACGAATTTTTGACCGCACTACAGTACAGTGACGCATACATTTTTAAGTGTAATCCTATTAGGGAACTATCGATGAGGTAAGAGGAAACATCTCTAATTCCCCATTACTTTGTTATAGACCAGCAGAAAAGAGATGTGTGTGTGTGTGTGTGTGTGTGTGTGTGTGTGTGTATGTGTGTGTCTGTATGTGTGTGCTTTTGTGAGTGTGCTTGCGAGGAAGA
>NW_004797404.1:1293129-1295414 GCF_000002075.1 Aplysia californica | reverse complement strand
AGAGAGAGAGAGAGAGAGAGAGAGAGAGAGAGAAAGAGAGAGAGAGAAAGAGAGAGAGAGAGAGAGAGAGAGAGAGAGAGAGAGAGAGAGAGAGAGAGAGAAAGAGAGAGAGAACGGAAAGGTTTTTCTATCTGTAGAGAATGAACGTTTCTAGTTACTCACGTTTCAACATTATTGTGACCGTTCGTTCTTTTGTATTGAATTGTATATTTTTAGTTTCCAACCTCACTGCGAGGCTTTTTTTCTCATATATATTTTAACACATACATATACATTTATATTATATGTATAATACTCTGTTTTACGAACACGCTCGTCGAATAATCTTTAAGATGTGATGTCTTTCTCGGTGTAATGCGCATTGAGCATTTTTTTAGAAAATGGAAATGTACAGTGGAAAAGCTATTTATTATTATTATTATTATTATTATTATTATTATTATTATTATTATTATTATTATTATTATTATTATTATTATTATAAAGCTGTTGAAAATCGTGGTGGCCTGCCAGTTGAGTTTTCTCTCGCCATCAAAATGTCCTGATCGCACGCTTTATGAAGAACAAACAGAACAGACGAATGAAGGCAGCAAACACAAGAAATAAACAGACTGACCTGTTCTTAACGATCCAGTAATCTTTCCCATCTTGGGTGCCGTATCCCACAGCCAAAACAGCATGGTCCAAGTCGGTAGTGCTGCACCCAAGCTCGTCATACACACCACCGCTGTATTGCTGGAAGCTAGGGTGACTGGCGTCAATGGCAACGCTGATGGGACCCACCTAGTAGAGAAAAATAATATTGAGCTAAGAACTTCCTTAACTGTGACAATGTGTCATGTCATTTGTTTTTTGTCTGGGCCACGAAAGGGTGAGAGGGAGAGAGAGAGTCTTAAACAAAACGTCACAATGAAAGTAAACATTTTATTAAAAAGTCTTGATATTTTTTATAAGATCATTGAACAGCACAGGAAAATCGAAAAGGAGATCCATACCAGTGACCAAGTAGTATAGAGAAATAATGTCATATTTACATAAAGGAATGTACTACACTAGCCGTGCCATCAACTAAGTGCTATGCAAATAGGAATCAAACGTATTACAAATTATAAAAGCTGAGAGAGGTAAAGTGACGGTAGACAACTGGGAAAGAGAGAAATAGTACAAGAGGTAGAGAGGGAGAGAGAGGGAGAGAGAGAGAGAGAGAGAGAGAGAGAGAGAGAGAGAGAGAGAGAGAGAGATGTGGGAGTGAGAGGGGAAGGGGAGAATATGTCAAGGTGTGAATGTGTCTAATCACCTACTGAAAATAAAAACATCATGTTATCGTTCTGAAACTTTATTTAATGCCCCCTTGATGTTTTCTGTAACATCCAAAAGACCAACACTGACAATGGTTTAAATCCTAGGCTTTTTAAGATTTCTCCAAAACAAGAATATGTGTGTTAGAATATTATATTAGTGGGGGTTGGGTATGTGCATAGGGCTGGAAACAGGGAGGTAGATACTGGTATAGAGGTGTTATTTATGAAGCAATAAACCATAGACAAGTGTACCTCGGCAACAGCCTTTTGAAGGGCATCCTCACTACCGCTTGTTACGTTTACGTAGGCCTGCGCTGTGGCACCTACTCCCGCCCGCTTGAAGTGGCAGGGACGGTCTTCTGGCTTGTATGGGTAGCTCTCTTCAGTGTCAATACCTTTGTTGTCAATTACGTACTGGAATGCTCGCACCTCGAAACCTCCACCACAGCCGTAGTTTCCTTAAGACAATAAGAGCATACATTGTAAACTTATCAAGTAATTGAGATATTAGGTACTCAATGTAGTTTTGTCAGACGTAGTCTTTGACAAAAAACAACAACAACAACAACAACAACAACAACAACACACACGCACAAGAGAGAAAAGGGGCCATTTGTGAGATGAAATGTCAGAGGGGAGCAATGAACAAGACAAAGACAGAATGAGGTAGCCAGAGATACAGTAAGAGCAACAGCAGTCTTCCGTCTTCTTTGACAACAGAGAAAACAAAAGTTTTGTCACATCTCAATAATGCTCTCAGACCAACCAGCAACGGAAGCGTAAACCACTAGACACTCTGGCTGGAGAAACAGGGAGAAACAAAGACGTCGTTGGACTCACTCTGTAAAAGACACCGACAGAGCCCACGACTTGACCCTCCTCCAAGAAACTCGACTTAATGCTTACAGTTACAGACGATTGTTTCTCCAGGCGACAACTGCATGTACACGTACCAGGAAAAGGTAAAGTACTGGTAGCTTTGCT
>NW_004797404.1:1289951-1293020 GCF_000002075.1 Aplysia californica | reverse complement strand
TTCCTAAAGACAATAAGAGCATACATTGTAAACTTATCAAGTAATTGAGATATTAGGTAGGCTACTCCATGTTGTTTTGTCAGACGTAGTCTTTGACAAAAAAACAACAACAACAACAACAACACACGCACAAGAGAGAAAACTGGCCATTTGTGAGATGAAATGTCTGAGGGGAGCAATGAACAAGACAAAGACAGAATGAGGTAGCCAGAGATACAGTAAGAGCAACAGCAGTCTTCCGTCTTCTTTGACAACAGAGAAAACAAAAGTTTTGTCACATCTCAATAATGCTCTCAGACCAACCAGCAACGGAAGTGTAAACCACTAGACACTCTGGCTGAAGAAACAGGGAGAAACAAAGACGTCGTTGGACTCACTCTGTAAAAGACACCCACAGAGCCCACGACTTGACCCTCCTCCAAGAAACTCGACTTAATGCTTACAGTTACAGACGATTGTTTCTCCAGGCGACAACTGGTACTGGTAGCTTTGCTGTGTGTGTGTGTGTGTGTGTGTGTGTGTGTGTGTGTGTGTGTGTGTGTGTGTGTGTGTGTGTGTGTGTGTGTGTGTGTGTGTTTCTTTAGTAATGTCTTCTTTGTTGTTGTTTCCATTAGTTTGCGAAAGGGAAAAGGGGCTGCTGAAATGTTAATACCGCTCAGTAGTATACAAGAGTTGAAATGACATACCAATGGCAGTCTCTCGTATACTGTATAATTTGTGGCCTTAAATATACCCTCGGAATCTGTGTTTCTGGCTATTCTCATAAAAATGAGTACTTACTCTTGTATTTTCTAAGGTCATATTAACTCGACGTTCAACCTTTACAAACTTTACAAAAAAAACAAAAAAAAAAACTTTACAATTTGTGAGGCAGTGTGTTGGAATCAGGCTCTCGTCAATTTTGGGGCATGTAGAGTTATTGGTATCATTTTAAAGCTTGTTTACTTATCTTTATTTGAATAAAAAAATATCCATTTATCTTGAATACACGTCGAGATATTTGCAAATGAAGGAGGTGGGGGTCACCTGTTTTCAGAGGTAAAATTAGTGAGAAAATGTCTGACAAAGATTAGGTATTTCCTTAGCTTAAAAGCCCGTGGTAACTGAAAATATACACTCTTTGTGCTTTTAATCAACGTCTTTCAGAAAAATTCACACAGAAGTGAGTTCTTTAGTAGGTATGAAAGGTGTTGAGCCAAAAAACAAAAATTTGATAAAATATCACGAAGCTGAGGAAAAAAGCAAGTTTCTTCACTTTGATTATTTTGACGAGAGCCTGTTTCCACCACGCCTCCTCACATTTGTTCTAAAAATATTTTACTTCCTACTGGAATTTTGTGCTTCAAATTATAACACAATTTTGGGAAGCATCTAGGAATTTGTCTGATATTCATTTCGAAAATTCCACTAAAAGATTTTGCTCTGTAAGAGGTATTAAAAAAACAACCCGTTTTCAATCTTCAAGCTTCGTCAGTTTGGATCGATAGCGAATCAGAACTAAGTATTCCCAAACAAAATGATCACTTATCAGGTCAAACAGGCATCCTTCCATCTCTTTAAACGTCATCAGGGTGCAGATGTCAGTAGTCGAGTCCAAAGAAACGTCTGTCCGCAGACGATGTCAACAGCAAGACCTTTCCTACACCCCAACAGTCTGCATTAACAAGGCAGATCTTACGACTGTACTATTTTCATGTTCGATAGACTGTGAGGACATGAATCAAAGCATGACCATGTGTTCATGATTCCTCGATCATCTTGAAAAGTGTGAACATTGCCTCGATGACATTGATTAAGTGCAAAGCCCATTTACACATTTCAGGAATTACAAAAATGCAGTCTATTGGGCACCCCACCCTCTATTGTCTCTAGAAACCACTCCATGTTGAATATGCACAGTGTGTGTGTGACTTTTAACACGCATGGTTTGGTTGGTCTTTATGTGTGGCTGCCACTGAACATTTCGAATAAAAATAACTTGTCGAGTCCAAAGGAGAGTAGGTAGAGCACGGCTTTTAGGAATTGTAGAATAACATAGTTAGTTTTTTAACTCTGTAAAAGAAACGAAATATTGTTTAAATATTACAGAGATTTTAACTTAATTGCCAAAGAGATTTTTTACAGAATGTAAACCAATCGTTTCACGACTTTTTTTCCTAGATTTTTTAAAGAATTGGTGAACTCTGCGTTTATGGCTGTCTTTTAAAAAAAAGACATTTCTGTTTTCAATATAAGCTTCTTCTTTATGAATTTTATGTCAAACAGAATTCCTTTTGAACGAATTACAGCTTTCTAAAACAACATTTTTTGCGAGACATTTAAAAATAAAACGTATTATTATTTGGTTAGTGTTTTTTGGGGTTGTTTTTTTTTAATCCTCCTGTATTTTACTGCGCTTTGTTGGAGGTCAAAGTTTTCCACTGGCAGCAGAGAGTTGGTAAAAAGACTGATCTGATTAGTTGGTTCTTGGTCTCCATTTTGGTGTTTTGCTATGAGAGGGTGTGTGCTAGTTGGTTTGTGACCTCATTTGTCTATTGTACCCTTATTTCAATATCTCTGTCCATATGTTTTCGTCTGCTGTGAACATGCTTCCAATGCATTCACATTCATGTACTTGTTTCAGTTGTGTGTTGCTCATGTGGATATTCAACGATATTTCGTTTCTGGATATCTTTATTACTTCTGTCTTTGATGTGCTCATTTTCATTCCACCTCATATGTCTTTTTCAATTTAGTGATGCGTTATTATAGGCTGTCCTGGTCTCGGTGTAACATATGTGAGACAGCGTGGTGGAATCATGCTCTGGTCAAAATAATCAAAGTGAAGAAACGTGCATTTTTTCCACAGGGTGGTGAATTTTTATCAAATTGTTGTTTTTTGACTCAGCACTTTTCATGCCCATTAAAGAACTCATTTCTGTTTGGACTTTTCGTAAAAACGTTGATTAAAAGCACTAAAAATGTAAATTTTCAGTTACCACGGGCCCTTAAGCAAAGGAAATAACTAATCTTTGTAGGACTTTTTCTCACTAATTTTACTTCTGAAAAAAGGTAACCCCCCCACCTCCT